>NC_140170.1:19187835-19271165 GCF_963971535.1 Notolepis coatsorum | reverse complement strand
AACAGGCACGGCGCTGTAAGGCCTTACTGCAGGCTCTTGTAAACAGGCCTGGCGCTGTAAGGCCTTACTGCAGGCTCTTGTAAACAGGCCTGGATGGCTGTAAGGCCTTACTGCAGGCTCTTGTAAACAGGCCTGGCGCTGTAAGGCCTTACTGACAGGCTCTTGTAAACAGGCCTGGTGCTGTAAGGCCTTACTGCAGGCTCTTGTAAACAGGCACTGGCGCTGTAAGGCCTTACTGCAGGCTCTTGTAAACAGGCACTGGCGCTGTAAGGCCTTACTGCAGGCTCTTGTAAACAGGCCTGGCTGCTGTAAGGCCTTACTGCAGGCTCTTGTAAACAGGCACGGTGCTGTAAGGCCTTACTGCAGGCTCTTGTAAACAGGCCTGGCTGCTGTAAGGCCTTACTGCAGGCTCTTGTAAACAGGCCTGGTGCTGTAAGGCCTTACTGCATGGCTCTTGTAAACAGGCCTGGTGCTGTAAGGCCTTACTGCAGGCTCTTGTAAACAGGCACGGTGCTGTAAGGCCTTACTGCAGGCTCTTGTAAACAGGCTACGCGCTGTAAGGCCTTACTGCAGGCTCTTGTAAACAGGCACGGTGCTGTAAGGCCTTACTGCAGGCTCTTGTAAACAGGCCTGGTGCTGTAAGCCTTACTGCAGGCTCTTGTAAACAGGCCAGCGCTGTAAGGCCTTACTGCAGGCTCTTGTAAACAGGCCTGGTGCTGTAAGGCCTTACTGCAGGCTCTTGTAAACAGGCCTGGCGCTGTAAGGCCTTACTGCAGCTCTTGTAAACAGGCCTGGCGCTGTAAGGCCTTACTGCAGGCTCTTGTAAACAGCCTGGTGCTGTAAGGCCTTACTGCAGGCTCTTGTAAACAGGCCTGGTGCTGTAAGGCCTTACTGCAGGCTCTTGTAAACAGGCCTGGTGCTGTAAGGCCTTACTGCAGGCTCTTGTAAACAGGCACGGTGCTGTAAGGCCTTACTGCAGGCTCTTGTAAACAGGCACGGCGCTGTAAGGCCTTACTGCAGGCTCTTGTAAACAGGCCTGGTGCTGTAAGGCCTTACTGCAGGCTCTTGTAAACAGGCACGGTGCTGTAAGGCCTTACTGCAGGCTCTTGTAAACAGGCCTGGGCTGTAAGGCCTTACTGCAGGCTCTTGTAAACAGGCCTGGTGCTGTAAGGCCTTACTGCAGGCTCTTCTGTAAACAGGCCTGGCGCTGTAAGGCCTTACTGCAGGCTCTTGTAAACAGGCCTGGTGCTGTAAGGCCTTACTGCAGGCTCTTGTAAACAGGCACGGCGCTGTAAGGCCTTACTGCAGGCTCTTGTAAACAGGCCTGGCGCTGTAAGGCCTTACTGCAGGCTCTTGTAAACAGGCCTGGTGCTGTAAGGCCTTACTGCAGGCTCTTGTAAACAGGCACGGCGCTGTAAGGCCTTACTGCAGGCTCTTGTAAACAGGCCTGGCGCTGTAAGGCCTTACTGCAGGCTCTTGTAAACAGGCCTGGTGCTGTAAGGCCTTACTGCAGGCTCTTGTAAACAGGCACGGCGCTGTAAGGCCTTACTGCAGGCTCTTGTAAACAGGCCTGGTGCTGTAAGGCCTTACTGCAGGCTCTTGTAAACAGGCCCGGCGCTGTAAGGCCTTACTGCAGGCTCTTGTAAACAGGCCTGGTGCTGTAAGGCCTTACTGCAGGCTCTTGTAAACAGGCCTGGTGCTGTAAGGCCTTACTGCAGGCTCTTGTAAACAGGCCTGGCGCTGTAAGGCCTTACTGCAGGCTCTTGTAAACAGGCCTGGCGCTGTAAGGCCTTACTGCAGGCTCTTGTAAACAGGCCTGGCGCTGTAAGGCCTTACTGCAGGCTCTTGTAAACAGGCCTGGCGCTGTAAGGCCTTACTGCAGGCTCTTGTAAACAGGCCTGGTGCTGTAAGGCCTTACTGCAGGCTCTTGTAAACAGGCCTGGCGCTGTAAGGCCTTACTGCAGGCTCTTGTAAACAGGCCTGGCGCTGTAAGGCCTTACTGCAGGCTCTTGTAAACAGGCCTGGTGCTGTAAGGCCTTACTGCAGGCTCTTGTAAACAGGCCTGGTGCTGTAAGGCCTTACTGCAGGCTCTTGTAAACAGGCCTGGTGCTGTAAGGCCTTACTGCAGGCTCTTGTAAACAGGCACGGTGCTGTAAGGCCTTACTGCAGGCTCTTGTAAACAGGCCTGGTGCTGTAAGGCCTTACTGCAGGCTCTTGTAAACAGGCCTGGTGCTGTAAGGCCTTACTGCAGGCTCTTGTAAACAGGCACTGGTGCTGTAAGGCCTTACTGCAGGCTCTTGTAAACAGGCCTGGCGCTGTAAGGCCTTACTGCAGGCTCTTGTAAACAGGCCGGTGCTGTAAGGCCTTACTGCAGGCTCTTGTAAACAGGCCTGGCTGCTGTAAGGCCTTACTGCAGGCTCTTGTAAACAGGCCTGGTGCTGTAAGGCCTTACTGCAGGCTCTTGTAAACAGGCACGGCGCTGTAAGGCCTTACTGCAGGCTCTTGTAAACAGGCACGGCTGCTGTAAGGCCTTACTGCAGGCTCTTGTAAACAGGCCTGGTGCTGTAAGGCCTTACTGCAGGCTCTTGTAAACAGGCACGGCGCTGTAAGGCCTTACTGCAGGCTCTTGTAAACAGGCCTGGCGCTGTAAGGCCTTACTGCAGGCTCTTGTAAACAGGCCTGGTGCTGTAAGGCCTTACTGCAGGCTCTTGTAAACAGGCCTGGCTGCTGTAAGGCCTTACTGCAGGCTCTTGTAAACAGGCCTGGTGCTGTAAGGCCTTACTGCAGGCTCTTGTAAACAGGCCTGGCGCTGTAAGGCCTTACTGCAGGCTCTTGTAAACAGGCCTGGTGCTGTAAGGCCTTACTGCAGGCTCTTGTAAACAGGCCTGGTGCTGTAAGGCCTTACTGCAGGCTCTTGTAAACAGGCACGGCGCTGTAAGGCCTTACTGCAGGCTCTTGTAAACAGGCCTGGCGCTGTAAGCCTTACTGCAGGCTCTTGTAAACAGGCCTGGTGCTGTAAGGCCTTACTGCAGGCTCTTGTAAACAGGCCTGGTGCTGTAAGGCCTTACTGCAGGCTCTTGTAAACAGGCCTGGTGCTGTAAGGCCTTACTGCAGGCTCTTGTAAACAGGCCTGGCGCTGTAAGGCCTTACTGCAGGCTCTTGTAAACAGGCCTGGTGCTGTAAGGCCTTACTGCAGGCTCTTGTAAACAGGCCTGGTGCTGTAAGGCCTTACTGCAGGCTCTTGTAAACAGGCCTGCGCTGTAAGGCCTTACTGCAGGCTCTTGTAAACAGGCACGGCGCTGTAAGGCCTTACTGCAGGCCTCTTGTAAACAGGCCTGGTGCTGTAAGGCCTTACTGCAGGCTCTTGTAAACAGGCCTGGTGCTGTAAGGCCTTACTGCAGGCTCTTGTAAACAGGCACGGTGCTGTAAGGCCTTACTGCAGGCTCTTGTAAACAGGCCTGGCGCTGTAAGGCCTTACTGCAGGCTCTTGTAAACAGGCCTGGCGCTGTAAGGCCTTACTGCAGGCTCTTGTAAACAGGCTGGCGCTGTAAGGCCTTACTGCAGGCTCTTGTAAACAGGCCTGGTGCTGTAAGGCCTTACTGCAGGCTCTTGTAAACAGGCACGGTGCTGTAAGGCCTTACTGCAGGCTCTTGTAAACAGGCACGGCGCTGTAAGGCCTTACTGCAGGCTCTTGTAAACAGGCCTGGTGCTGTAAGGCCTTACTGCAGGCTCTTGTAAACAGGCACGGTGCTGTAAGGCCTTACTGCAGGCTCTTGTAAACAGGCCTGGCGCTGTAAGGCCTTACTGCAGGCTCTTGTAAACAGGCCTGGTGCTGTAAGGCCTTACTGCAGGCTCTTGTAAACAGGCACTGGCGCTGTAAGGCCTTACTGCAGGCTCTTGTAAACAGGCCTGGTGCTGTAAGGCCTTACTGCAGGCTCTTGTAAACAGGCACGGCGCTGTAAGGCCTTACTGCAGGCTCTTGTAAACAGGCCTGGCGCTGTAAGGCCTTACTGCAGGCTCTTGTAAACAGGCCTGGTGCTGTAAGGCTTACTGCAGGCTCTTGTAAACAGGCCTGGCGCTGTAAGGCCTTACTGCAGGCTCTTGTAAACAGGCACGGTGCTGTAAGGCCTTACTGCAGGCTCTTGTAAACAGGCCTGGCGCTGTAAGGCCTTACTGCAGGCTCTTGTAAACAGGCCTGGTGCTGTAAGGCCTTACTGCAGGCTCTTGTAAACAGGCCTGGCGCTGTAAGGCCTTACTGCAGGCTCTTGTAAACAGGCCTGGTGCTGTAAGGCCTTACTGCAGGCTCTTGTAAACAGGCCTGGTGCTGTAAGGCCTTACTGCAGGCTCTTGTAAACAGGCCTGGCGCTGTAAGGCCTTACTGCAGGCTCTTGTAAACAGGCACGGTGCTGTAAGGCCTTACTGCAGGCTCTTGTAAACAGGTACAGCGCTGTAAGGCCTTACTGCAGGCTCTTGTAAACAGGCACGGCGCTGTAAGGCCTTACTGCAGGCTCTTGTAAACAGGCCTGGTGCTGTAAGGCCTTACTGCAGGCTCTTGTAAACAGGCCTGGCGCTGTAAGGCCTTACTGCAGGCTCTTGTAAACAGGCCTGTGCTGTAAGGCCTTACTGCAGGCTCTTGTAAACAGGCCTGGCGCTGTAAGGCCTTACTGCAGGCTCTTGTAAACAGGCCTGGTGCTGTAAGGCCTTACTGCAGGCTCTTGTAAACAGGCCTGGCGCTGTAAGGCCTTACTGCAGGCTCTTGTAAACAGGCCTGGTGCTGTAAGGCCTTACTGCAGGCTCTTGTAAACAGGCACGTCGCTGTAAGGCCTTACTGCAGGCTCTTGTAAACAGGCACGGCGCTGTAAGGCCTTACTGCAGGCTCTTGTAAACAGGCCTGGTGCTGTAAGGCCTTACTGCAGGCTCTTGTAAACAGGCACGGTGCTGTAAGGCCTTACTGCAGGCTCTTGTAAACAGGCCTGGCGCTGTAAGGCCTTACTGCAGGCTCTTGTAAACAGGCCTGGTGCTGTAAGGCCTTACTGCAGGCTCTTGTAAACAGGACCTGGCGCTGTAAGGCCTTACTGCAGGCTCTTGTAAACAGGCCTGGTGCTGTAAGGCCTTACTGCAGGCTCTTGTAAACAGGCACGGCGCTGTAAGGCCTTACTGCAGGCTCTTGTAAACAGGCACGGCGCTGTAAGGCCTTACTGCAGGCTCTTGTAAACAGGCCTGGTGCTGTAAGGCCTTACTGCAGGCTCTTGTAAACAGGCCTGGCGCTGTAAGGCCTTACTGCAGGCTCTTGTAAACAGGCACGGTGCTGTAAGGCCTTATTGCAGGCTCTTGTAAACAGGCCTGGTGCTGTAAGGCCTTACTGCAGGCTCTTGTAAACAGGCTGGTGCTGTAAGGCCTTACTGCAGGCTCTTGTAAACAGGCCTGGCGCTGTAAGGCCTTACTGCAGGCTCTTGTAAACAGGCCTGGAGCTGTAAGGCCTTACTGCAGGCTCTTGTAAACAGGCCTGGTGCTGTAAGGCCTTACTGCAGGCTCTTGTAAACAGGCCTGGCGCTGTAAGGCCTTACTGCAGGCTCTTGTAAACAGGCCTGGTGCTGTAAGGCCTTACTGCAGGCTCTTGTAAACAGGCCTGGCGCTGTAAGGCCTTACTGCAGGCTCTTGTAAACAGGCCTGGCGCTGTAAGGCCTTACTGCAGGCTCTGTAAACAGGCCTGGTGCTGTAAGGCCTTACTGCAGGCTCTTGTAAACAGGCCTGGCGCTGTAAGGCCTTACTGCAGGCTCTTGTAAACAGGCACAGCGCTGTAAGGCCTTACTGCGGCTCTTGTAAACAGGCCTGGCGCTGTAAGGCCTTTACTGCAGGCTCTTGTAAACAGGCCTGGCGCTGTAAGGCCTTACTGCAGGCTCTTGTAAACAGGCCTGGTGCTGTAAGGCCTTACTGCAGGCTCTTGTAAACAGGCCTGGCGCTGTAAGGCCTTACTGCAGGCTCTTGTAAACAGGCCTGGTGCTGTAAGGCCTTACTGCAGGCTCTTGTAAACAGGCCTGGTGCTGTAAGGCCTTACTGCAGGCTCTTGTAAACAGGCCTGGCGCTGTAAGGCCTTACTGCAGGCTCTTGTAAACAGCCGGTGCTGTAAGGCCTTACTGCAGGCTCTTGTAAACAGGCCTGGCGCTGTAAGGCCTTACTGCAGGCTCTTGTAAACAGGCCTGGTGCTGTAAGGCCTTACTGCAGGCTCTTGTAAACAGGCCTGGCGCTGTAAGGCCTTACTGCAGGCTCTTGTAAACAGGCCTGGTGCTGTAAGGCCTTACTGCAGGCTCTTGTAAACAGGCCTGGAGCTGTAAGGCCTTACTGCAGGCTCTTGTAAACAGGCCTGGTGCTGTAAGGCCTTACTGCAGGCTCTTGTAAACAGGCCTGGCGCTGTAAGGCCTTACTGCAGGCTCTTGTAAACAGGCTCTGTGCTGTAAGGCCTTACTGCAGGCTCTTGTAAACAGGCCTGGGCTGTAAGGCCTTACTGCAGGCTCTTGTAAACAGGCCTGGTGCTGTAAGGCCTTACTGCAGGCTCTTGTAAACAGGCCTGGCGCTGTAAGGCCTTACTGCAGGCTCTTGTAAACAGGCCTGGTGCTGTAAGGCCTTACTGCAGGCTCTTGTAAACAGGCCTGGTGCTGTAAGGCCTTACTGCAGGCTCTTGTAAACAGGCCTGGTGCTGTAAGGCCTTACTGCAGGCTCTTGTAAACAGGCCTGGTGCTGTAAGGCCTTACTGCAGGCTCTTGTAAACAGGCCTGGTGCTGTAAGGCCTTACTGCAGGCTCTTGTAAACAGGCCTGGTGCTGTAAGGCCTTACTGCAGGCTCTTGTAAACAGGCCTGGTGCTGTAAGGCCTTACTGCAGGCTCTTGTAAACAGGCCTGGCGCTGTAAGGCCTTACTGCAGGCTCTTGTAAACAGGCACGGCGCTGTAAGGCCTTACTGCAGGCTCTTGTAAACAGGCCTGGCGCTGTAAGGCCTTACTGCAGGCTCTTGTAAACAGGCCTGGTGCTGTAAGGCCTTACTGCAGGCTCTTGTAAACAGGCCTGGCGCTGTAAGGCCTTACTGCAGGCTCTTGTAAACAGGCCTGGTGCTGTAAGGCCTTACTGCAGGCTCTTGTAAACAGCCTGGCCTGTAAGGCCTTACTGCAGGCTCTTGTAAACAGGCCGGGCTGTAAGGCCTTACTGCAGGCTCTTGTAAACAGGCCTGGCGCTGTAGGCCTTACTGCAGGCTCTTGTAAACAGGCCTGGCGCTGTAAGGCCTTACTGCAGGCTCTTGTAAACAGGCCTGGCGCTGTAAGGCCTTACTGCAGGCTCTTGTAAACAGGCCTGGTGCTGTAAGGCCTTACTGCAGGCTCTTGTAAACAGGCCTGGCGCTGTAAGGCCTTACTGCAGGCTCTTGTAAACAGGCCTGGTGCTGTAAGGCCTTACTGCAGGCTCTTGTAAACAGGCCTGGCGCTGTAAGGCCTTACTGCAGGCTCTTGTAAACAGGCCTGCGCTGTAAGGCCTTACTGCAGGCTCTTGTAAACAGGCCTGGCGCTGTAAGGCCTTACTGCAGGCTCTTGTAAACAGGCCTGGCGCTGTAAGGCCTTCTGCAGGCTCTTGTAAACAGGCCTGGTGCTGTAAGGCCTTACTGCAGGCTCTTGTAAACAGGCCTCGGCGCTGTAAGGCCTTACTGCAGGCTCTTGTAAACAGGCCTGGCGCTGTAAGGCCTTACTGCAGGCTCTTGTAAACAGGCCTGGTGCTGTAAGGCCTTACTGCAGGCTCTTGTAAACAGGCCTGGCGCTGTAAGGCCTTACTGCAGGCTCTTGTAAACAGGCCTGGGCTGTAAGGCCTTACTGCAGGCTCTTGTAAACAGGCCTGGTG
Organism: Notolepis coatsorum; assembly: GCF_963971535.1. Taxonomy (NCBI): domain Eukaryota; kingdom Metazoa; phylum Chordata; class Actinopteri; order Aulopiformes; family Paralepididae; genus Notolepis; species Notolepis coatsorum. The sequence continues at coordinate 19,263,286 of NC_140170.1, read as the reverse complement.
CTGTAAGGCCTTACTGCAGGCTCTTGTAAACAGGCCTGGTGCTGTAAGGCCTTACTGCAGGCTCTTGTAACAGGCCTGGCGCTGTAAGGCCTTACTGCAGGCTCTTGTAAACAGGCTGGTGCTGTAAGGCCTTACTGCAGGCTCTTGTAAACAGGCCTGGTGCCTGTAAGGCCTTACTGCAGGCTTCTTGTAAACAGGCACGGTGCTGTAAGGCCTTACTGCAGGCTCTTGTAAACAGGCCTGGCGCTGTAAGGCCTTACTGCAGGCTCTTGTAAACAGGCCTGGTGCTGTAAGGCCTTACTGCAGGCTCTTGTAAACAGGCCGGTGCTGTAAGGCCTTACTGCAGGCTCTTGTAAACAGGCCCTGGTGCTGTAAGGCCTTACTGCAGGCTCTTGTAAACAGGCCTGGTGCTGTAAGGCCTTACTGCAGGCTCTTGTAAACAGGCACTGGTGCTGTAAGGCCTTACTGCAGGCTCTTGTAAACAGGCCTGGTGCTGTAAGGCCTTACTGCAGGCTCTTGTAAACAGCCTGGTGCTGTAAGGCCTTACTGCAGGCTCTTGTAAACAGGCCTGGCGCTGTAAGGCCTTACTGCAGGCTCTTGTAAACAGGCCTGGAGCTGTAAGGCCTTACTGCAGGCTCTTGTAAACAGGCCTGGTGCTGTAAGGCCTTACTGCAGGCTCTTGTAAACAGGCCTGGCGCTGTAAGGCCTTACTGCAGGCTCTTGTAAACAGGCACGGTGCTGTAAGGCCTTACTGCAGGCTCTTGTAAACAGGTCCAGCGCTGTAAGGCCTTACTGCAGGCTCTTGTAAACAGGCACGGCGCTGTAAGGCCTTACTGCAGGCTCTTGTAAACAGGCCTGGTGCTGTAAGGCCTTACTGCAGGCTCTTGTAAACAGGCCTGGCGCTGTAAGGCCTTACTGCAGGCTCTTGTAAACAGGCCTGGTGCTGTAAGGCCTTACTGCAGGCTCTTGTAAACAGGCCTGGCGCTGTAAGGCCTTACTGCAGGCTCTTGTAAACAGGCCTGGCGCTGTAAGGCCTTACTGCAGGCTCTTGTAAACAGGCCTGGCGCTGTAAGGCCTTACTGCAGGCTCTTGTAAACAGGCCTGGTGCTGTAAGGCCTTACTGCAGGCTCTTGTAAACAGGCACGGTGCTGTAAGGCCTTACTGCAGGCTCTTGTAAACAGGCACGGCGCTGTAAGGCCTTACTGCAGGCTCTTGTAAACAGGCCTGGTGCTGTAAGGCCTTACTGCAGGCTCTTGTAAACAGGCACGGTGCTGTAAGGCCTTACTGCAGGCTCTTGTAAACAGGCCTGGCGCTGTAAGGCCTTACTGCAGGCTCTTGTAAACAGGCCTGGTGCTGTAAGGCCTTACTGCAGGCTCTTGTAAACAGGCCTGGCGCTGTAAGGCCTTACTGCAGGCTCTTGTAAACAGGCACGGCGCTGTAAGGCCTTACTGCAGCTCTTGTAAACAGGCACGGCGCTGTAAGGCCTTACTGCAGGCTCTTGTAAAGCACGGCGCTGTAAGGCCTTACTGCAGGCTCTTGTAAACAGGCCTGGTGCTGTAAGGCCTTACTGCAGGCTCTTGTAAACAGGCCTGGCGCTGTAAGGCCTTACTGCAGGCTCTTGTAAACAGGCACAGTGCTGTAAGGCCTTACTGCAGGCTCTTGTAAACAGGCCTGGTGCTGTAAGGCCTTACTGCAGGCTCTTGTAAACAGGCCTGGTGCTGTAAGGCCTTACTGCAGGCTCTTGTAAACAGGCCTGGCGCTGTAAGGCCTTACTGCAGGCTCTTGTAAACAGGCCTGGAGCTGTAAGGCCTTACTGCAGGCTCTTGTAAACAGGCCTGGTGCTGTAAGGCCTTACTGCAGGCTCTTGTAAACAGGCCTGGCGCTGTAAGGCCTTACTGCAGGCTCTTGTAAACAGGCCTGGTGCTGTAAGGCCTTACTGCAGGCTCTTGTAAACAGGCCTGGTGCTGTAAGGCCTTACTGCAGGCTCTTGTAAACAGGCCTGGCGCTGTAAGGCCTTACTGCAGGCTCTTGTAAACAGGCCTGGTGCTGTAAGGCCTTACTGCAGGCTCTTGTAAACAGGCCTGGCGCTGTAAGGCCTTACTGCAGGCTCTTGTAAACAGGCACAGCGCTGTAAGGCCTTACTGCGGGCTCTTGTAAACAGGCCTGGCGCTGTAAGGCCTTACTGCAGGCTCTTGTAAACAGGCCTGGTGCTGTAAGGCCTTACTGCAGGCTCTTGTAAACAGGCCTGGCGCTGTAAGGCCTTACTGCAGGCTCTTGTAAACAGGCCTGGTGCTGTAAGGCCTTACTGCAGGCTCTTGTAAACAGGCCTGGCGCTGTAAGGCCTTACTGCAGGCTCTTGTAAACAGGCCTGGTGCTGTAAGGCCTTACTGCAGGCTCTTGTAAACAGGCCTGGCGCTGTAAGGCCTTACTGCAGGCTCTTGTAAACAGGCCTGGTGCTGTAAGGCCTTACTGCAGGCTCTTGTAAACAGGCCTGGCGCTGTAAGGCCTTACTGCAGGCTCTTGTAAACAGGCCTGGTGCTGTAAGGCCTTACTGCAGGCTCTTGTAACAGGCCTGGCGCTGTAAGGCCTTACTGCAGGCTCTTGTAAACAGGCACAGCGCTGTAAGGCCTTACTGCGGCTCTTGTAAACAGGCCTGGCGCTGTAAGGCCTTACTGCAGGCTCTTGTAAACAGGCCTGGTGCTGTAAGGCCTTACTGCAGGCTCTTGTAAACAGGCCTGGCGCTGTAAGGCCTTACTGCAGGCTCTTGTAAACAGGCCTGGTGCTGTAAGGCCTTACTGCAGGCTCTTGTAAACAGGCCTGGCGCTGTAAGGCCTTACTGCAGGCTCTTGTAAACAGGCCTGGCGCTGTAAGGCCTTACTGCAGGCTCTTGTAAACAGGCCTGGTGCTGTAAGGCCTTACTGCAGGCTCTTGTAAACAGGCCTGGTGCTGTAAGGCTTACTGCAGGCTCTTGTAAACAGGCCTGGTGCTGTAAGGCCTTACTGCAGGCTCTTGTAAACAGGCCTGGTGCTGTAAGGCCTTACTGCAGGCTCTTGTAAACAGGCCTGGTGCTGTAAGGCCTTACTGCAGGCTCTTGTAAACAGGCACGGCGCTGTAAGGCCTTACTGCAGGCTCTTGTAAACAGGCCTGGCGCTGTAAGGCCTTACTGCAGGCTCTTGTAAACAGGCCTGGTGCTGTAAGGCCTTACTGCGGGCTCTTGTAAACAGGCCTGGCGCTGTAAGGCCTTACTGCAGGCTCTTGTAAACAGGCCTGGTGCTGTAAGGCCTTACTGCAGGCTCTTGTAAACAGGTACAGCGCTGTAAGGCCTTACTGCAGGCTCTTGTAAACAGGCACGGCGCTGTAAGGCCTTACTGCAGGCTCTTGTAAACAGGCCTGGTGCTGTAAGGCCTTACTGCAGGCTCTTGTAAACAGGCCTGGCGCTGTAAGGCCTTACTGCAGGCTCTTGTAAACAGGCCTGGTGCTGTAAGGCCTTACTGCAGGCTCTTGTAAACAGGCCTGGCGCTGTAAGGCCTTACTGCAGGCTCTTGTAAACAGGCCTGGCGCCTGTAAGGCCTTACTGCAGGCTCTTGTAAACAGGCCTGGTGCTGTAAGGCCTTACTGCAGGGCTCTTGTAAACAGGCCTGGCGCTGTAAGGCCTTACTGCAGGCTCTTGTAAACAGGCCTGGTGCTGTAAGGCCTTACTGCAGGCTCTTGTAAACAGGCCTGGCACTGTAAGGCCTTACTGCAGGCTCTTGTAAACAGGCCTGGTGCTGTAAGGCCTTACTGCAGGCTCTTGTAAACAGGCCTGGTGCTGTAAGGCCTTACTGCAGGCTCTTGTAAACAGGCCTGGCTGCTGTAAGGCCTTACTGCAGGCTCTTGTAAACAGGCCTGGCGCTGTAAGGCCTTACTGCAGGCTCTTGTAAACAGGCCTGGTGCTGTAAGGCCTTACTGCAGGCTCTTGTAAACAGGCCTGGCGCTGTAAGGCCTTACTGCAGGCTCTTGTAAACAGGCCTGGCGCTGTAAGGCCTTACTGCAGGCTCTTGTAAACAGGCCTGGCGCTGTAAGGCCTTACTGCAGGCTCTTGTAAACAGGCCTGGCGCTGTAAGGCCTTACTGCAGGCTCTTGTAAACAGGCCTGGCGCTGTAAGGCCTTACTGCAGGCTCTTGTAAACAGGCCTGGTGCTGTAAGGCCTTACTGCAGGCTCTTGTAAACAGGCCTGGTGCTGTAAGGCCTTACTGCAGGCTCTTGTAAACAGGCCTGGCGCTGTAAGGCCTTACTGCAGGCTCTTGTAAACAGGCCTGGCGCTGTAAGGCCTTACTGCAGGCTCTTGTAAACAGGCCTGGCGCTGTAAGGCCTTACTGCAGGCTCTTGTAAACAGGCCTGGCGCTGTAAGGCCTTACTGCAGGCTCTTGTAAACAGGCCTGGCGCTGTAAGGCCTTACTGCAGGCTCTTGTAAACAGGCCTGGTGCTGTAAGGCCTTACTGCAGGCTCTTGTAAACAGGCCTGGTGCTGTAAGGCCTTACTGCAGGCTCTTGTAAACAGGCCTGGCGCTGTAAGGCCTTACTGCAGGCTCTTGTAAACAGGCCTGGTGCTGTAAGGCCTTACTGCAGGCTCTTGTAAACAGGCCTGGTGCTGTAAGGCCTTACTGCAGGCTCTTGTAAACAGGCACGGTGCTGTAAGGCCTTACTGCAGGCTCTTGTAAACAGGCCTGGCGCTGTAAGGCCTTACTGCAGGCTCTTGTAAACAGGCCTGGTGCTGTAAGGCCTTACTGCAGGCTCTTGTAAACAGGCACGGTGCTGTAAGGCCTTACTGCAGGCTCTTGTAAACAGGCCTGGTGCTGTAAGGCCTTACTGCAGGCTCTTGTAAACAGGCCTGGTGCTGTAAGGCCTTACTGCAGGCTCTTGTAAACAGGCACGGTGCTGTAAGGCCTTACTGCAGGCTCTTGTAAACAGGCCTGGTGCTGTAAGGCCTTACTGCAGGCTCTTGTAAACAGGCACTGTGCTGTAAGGCCTTACTGCAGGCTCTTGTAAACAGGCCTGGCGCTGTAAGGCCTTACTGCAGGCTCTTGTAAACAGGCACGGTGCTGTAAGGCCTTACTGCAGGCTCTTGTAAACAGGCACGGTGCTGTAAGGCCTTACTGCAGGCTCTTGTAAACAGGCACGGCGCTGTAAGGCCTTACTGCAGGCTCTTGTAAACAGGCCTGGTGCTGTAAGGCCTTACTGCAGGCTCTTGTAAACAGGCCTGGTGCTGTAAGGCCTTACTGCAGGCTCTTGTAAACAGGCCTGGTGCTGTAAGGCCTTACTGCAGGCTCTTGTAAACAGGCCTGGTGCTGTAAGGCCTTACTGCAGGCTCTTGTAAACAGGCCTGGCGCTGTAAGGCCTTACTGCAGGCTCTTGTAAACAGGCCTGGTGCTGTAAGGCCTTACTGCAGGCTCTTGTAAACAGGCCTGGTGCTGTAAGGCCTTACTGCAGGCTCTTGTAAACAGGCCTGGTGCTGTAAGGCCTTACTGCAGGCTCTTGTAAACAGGCACGGTGCTGTAAGGCCTTACTGCAGGCTCTTGTAAACAGGCCTGGTGCTGTAAGGCCTTACTGCAGGCTCTTGTAAACAGGCCTGGACTGTAAGGCCTTACTGCAGGCTCTTGTAAACAGGCCTGGTGCTGTAAGGCCTTACTGCAGGCTCTTGTAAACAGGCCTGGTGCTGTAAGGCCTTACTGCAGGCTCTTGTAAACAGGCACGGCGCTGTAAGGCCTTACTGCAGGCTCTTGTAAACAGGCCTGGCCCTGTAAGGCCTTACTGCAGGCTCTTGTAAACAGGCCTGGTGCTGTAAGGCCTTACTGCAGGCTCTTGTAAACAGGCCTGGTGCTGTAAGGCCTTACTGCAGGCTCTTGTAAACAGGCACGGTGCTGTAAGGCCTTACTGCAGGCTCTTGTAAACAGGCCTGGTGCTGTAAGGCCTTACTGCAGGCTCTTGTAAACAGGCACTGTGCTGTAAGGCCTTACTGCAGGCTCTTGTAAACAGGCCTGGCGCTGTAAGGCCTTACTGCAGGCTCTTGTAAACAGGCACGGTGCTGTAAGGCCTTACTGCAGGCTCTTGTAAACAGGCACGGTGCTGTAAGGCCTTACTGCAGGCTCTTGTAAACAGGCCTGGTGCTGTAAGGCCTTACTGCAGGCTCTTGTAAACAGGCCTGGCACTGTAAGGCCTTACTGCAGGCTCTTGTAAACAGGCCTGGTGCTGTAAGGCCTTACTGCAGGCTCTTGTAAACAGGCCTGGTGCTGTAAGGCCTTACTGCAGGCTCTTGTAAACAGGCACGGCGCTGTAAGGCCTTACTGCAGGCTCTTGTAAACAGGCCTGGTGCTGTAAGGCCTTACTGCAGGCTCTTGTAAACAGGCACGGTGCTGTAAGGCCTTACTGCAGGCTCTTGTAAACAGGCCTGGTGCTGTAAGGCCTTACTGCAGGCTCTTGTAAACAGGCACTGTGCTGTAAGGCCTTACTGCAGGCTCTTGTAAACAGGCCTGGCGCTGTAAGGCCTTACTGCAGGCTCTTGTAAACAGGCACGGTGCTGTAAGGCCTTACTGCAGGCTCTTGTAAACAGGCACGGTGCTGTAAGGCCTTACTGCAGGCTCTTGTAAACAGGCACGGCGCTGTAAGGCCTTACTGCAGGCTCTTGTAAACAGGCCTGGTGCTGTAAGGCCTTACTGCAGGCTCTTGTAAACAGGCCTGGTGCTGTAAGGCCTTACTGCAGGCTCTTGTAAACAGGCCTGGTGCTGTAAGGCCTTACTGCAGGCTCTTGTAAACAGGCACGGTGCTGTAAGGCCTTACTGCAGGCTCTTGTAAACAGGCCTGGTGCTGTAAGGCCTTACTGCAGGCTCTTGTAAACAGGCACTGTGCTGTAAGGCCTTACTGCAGGCTCTTGTAAACAGGCCTGGCGCTGTAAGGCCTTACTGCAGGCTCTTGTAAACAGGCACGGTGCTGTAAGGCCTTACTGCAGGCTCTTGTAAACAGGCACGGTGCTGTAAGGCCTTACTGCAGGCTCTTGTAAACAGGCCTGGTGCTGTAAGGCCTTACTGCAGGCTCTTGTAAACAGGCCTGGCACTGTAAGGCCTTACTGCAGGCTCTTGTAAACAGGCCTGGTGCTGTAAGGCCTTACTGCAGGCTCTTGTAAACAGGCCTGGTGCTGTAAGGCCTTACTGCAGGCTCTTGTAAACAGGCACGGCGCTGTAAGGCCTTACTGCAGGCTCTTGTAAACAGGCCTGGCCCTGTAAGGCCTTACTGCAGGCTCTTGTAAACAGGCCTGGTGCTGTAAGGCCTTACTGCAGGCTCTTGTAAACAGGCCTGGTGCTGTAAGGCCTTACTGCAGGCTCTTGTAAACAGGCACGGTGCTGTAAGGCCTTACTGCAGGCTCTTGTAAACAGGCCTGGTGCTGTAAGGCCTTACTGCAGGCTCTTGTAAACAGGCACTGTGCTGTAAGGCCTTACTGCAGGCTCTTGTAAACAGGCCTGGCGCTGTAAGGCCTTACTGCAGGCTCTTGTAAACAGGCACGGTGCTGTAAGGCCTTACTGCAGGCTCTTGTAAACAGGCACGGTGCTGTAAGGCCTTACTGCAGGCTCTTGTAAACAGGCCTGGTGCTGTAAGGCCTTACTGCAGGCTCTTGTAAACAGGCCTGGCACTGTAAGGCCTTACTGCAGGCTCTTGTAAACAGGCCTGGTGCTGTAAGGCCTTACTGCAGGCTCTTGTAAACAGGCCTGGTGCTGTAAGGCCTTACTGCAGGCTCTTGTAAACAGGCACGGCGCTGTAAGGCCTTACTGCAGGCTCTTGTAAACAGGCCTGGCCCTGTAAGGCCTTACTGCAGGCTCTTGTAAACAGGCCTGGTGCTGTAAGGCCTTACTGCAGGCTCTTGTAAACAGGCCTGGTGCTGTAAGGCCTTACTGCAGGCTCTTGTAAACAGGCCTGGTGCTGTAAGGCCTTACTGCAGGCTCTTGTAAACAGGCCTGGTGCTGTAAGGCCTTACTGCAGGCTCTTGTAAACAGGCCTGGTGCTGTAAGGCCTTACTGCAGGCTCTTGTAAACAGGCACGGTGCTGTAAGGCCTTACTGCAGGCTCTTGTAAACAGGTACAGCGCTGTAAGGCCTTACTGCAGGCTCTTGTAAACAGGCCTGGTGCTGTAAGGCCTTACTGCAGGCTCTTGTAAACAGGCACGGCGCTGTAAGGCCTTACTGCAGGCTCTTGTAAACAGGCCTGGTGCTGTAAGGCCTTACTGCAGGCTCTTGTAAACAGGCCTGGCGCTGTAAGGCCTTACTGCAGGCTCTTGTAAACAGGCCTGGCGCTGTAAGGCCTTACTGCAGGCTCTTGTAAACAGGCCTGGCGCTGTAAGGCCTTACTGCAGGCTCTTGTAAACAGGCCTGGCGCTGTAAGGCCTTACTGCAGGCTCTTGTAAACAGGCCTGGTGCTGTAAGGCCTTACTGCAGGCTCTTGTAAACAGGCCTGGCGCTGTAAGGCCTTACTGCAGGCTCTTGTAAACAGGCCTGGCGCTGTAAGGCCTTACTGCAGGCTCTTGTAAACAGGCCTGGCGCTGTAAGGCCTTACTGCAGGCTCTTGTAAACAGGCCTGGCACTGTAAGGCCTTACTGCAGGCTCTTGTAAACAGGCCTGGCGCTGTAAGGCCTTACTGCAGGCTCTTGTAAACAGGCCTGGTGCTGTAAGGCCTTACTGCAGGCTCTTGTAAACAGGCCTGGTGCTGTAAGGCCTTACTGCAGGCTCTTGTAAACAGGCCTGGCGCTGTAAGGCCTTACTGCAGGCTCTTGTAAACAGGCCTGGTGCTGTAAGGCCTTACTGCAGGCTCTTGTAAACAGGCCTGGTGCTGTAAGGCCTTACTGCAGGTTCTTGTAAACAGGCACGGTGCTGTAAGGCCTTACTGCAGGCTCTTGTAAACAGGCCTGGCGCTGTAAGGCCTTACTGCAGGCTCTTGTAAACAGGCCTGGTGCTGTAAGGCCTTACTGCAGGCTCTTGTAAACAGGCACGGTGCTGTAAGGCCTTACTGCAGGCTCTTGTAAACAGGCCTGGTGCTGTAAGGCCTTACTGCAGGCTCTTGTAAACAGGCCTGGTGCTGTAAGGCCTTACTGCAGGCTCTTGTAAACAGGCACGGTGCTGTAAGGCCTTACTGCAGGCTCTTGTAAACAGGCCTGGTGCTGTAAGGCCTTACTGCAGGCTCTTGTAAACAGGCACTGTGCTGTAAGGCCTTACTGCAGGCTCTTGTAAACAGGCCTGGCGCTGTAAGGCCTTACTGCAGGCTCTTGTAAACAGGCCTGGTGCTGTAAGGCCTTACTGCAGGCTCTTGTAAACAGGAACGGTGCTGTAAGGCCTTACTGCAGGCTCTTGTAAACAGGCACGGCGCTGTAAGGCCTTACTGCAGGCTCTTGTAAACAGGCCTGGTGCTGTAAGGCCTTACTGCAGGCTCTTGTAAACAGGCACGGTGCTGTAAGGCCTTACTGCAGGCTCTTGTAAACAGGCCTGGCGCTGTAAGGCCTTACTGCAGGCTCTTGTAAACAGGCACGGTGCTGTAAGGCCTTACTGCAGGCTCTTGTAAACAGGCACGGTGCTGTAAGGCCTTACTGCAGGCTCTTGTAAACAGGCCTGGTGCTGTAAGGCCTTACTGCAGGCTCTTGTAAACAGGCCTGGCACTGTAAGGCCTTACTGCAGGCTCTTGTAAACAGGCCTGGTGCTGTAAGGCCTTACTGCAGGCTCTTGTAAACAGGCCTGGTGCTGTAAGGCCTTACTGCAGGCTCTTGTAAACAGGCACGGCGCTGTAAGGCCTTACTGCAGGCTCTTGTAAACAGGCCTGGCCCTGTAAGGCCTTACTGCAGGCTCTTGTAAACAGGCCTGGTGCTGTAAGGCCTTACTGCAGGCTCTTGTAAACAGGCCTGGTGCTGTAAGGCCTTACTGCAGGCTCTTGTAAACAGGCCTGGTGCTGTAAGGCCTTACTGCAGGCTCTTGTAAACAGGCCTGGTGCTGTAAGGCCTTACTGCAGGCTCTTGTAAACAGGCCTGGTGCTGTAAGGCCTTACTGCAGGCTCTTGTAAACAGGCACGGTGCTGTAAGGCCTTACTGCAGGCTCTTGTAAACAGGTACAGCGCTGTAAGGCCTTACTGCAGGCTCTTGTAAACAGGCCTGGTGCTGTAAGGCCTTACTGCAGGCTCTTGTAAACAGGCACGGCGCTGTAAGGCCTTACTGCAGGCTCTTGTAAACAGGCCTGGTGCTGTAAGGCCTTACTGCAGGCTCTTGTAAACAGGCCTGGCGCTGTAAGGCCTTACTGCAGGCTCTTGTAAACAGGCCTGGCGCTGTAAGGCCTTACTGCAGGCTCTTGTAAACAGGCCTGGCGCTGTAAGGCCTTACTGCAGGCTCTTGTAAACAGGCCTGGCGCTGTAAGGCCTTACTGCAGGCTCTTGTAAACAGGCCTGGTGCTGTAAGGCCTTACTGCAGGCTCTTGTAAACAGGCCTGGCGCTGTAAGGCCTTACTGCAGGCTCTTGTAAACAGGCCTGGCGCTGTAAGGCCTTACTGCAGGCTCTTGTAAACAGGCCTGGCGCTGTAAGGCCTTACTGCAGGCTCTTGTAAACAGGCCTGGCACTGTAAGGCCTTACTGCAGGCTCTTGTAAACAGGCCTGGCGCTGTAAGGCCTTACTGCAGGCTCTTGTAAACAGGCCTGGTGCTGTAAGGCCTTACTGCAGGCTCTTGTAAACAGGCCTGGTGCTGTAAGGCCTTACTGCAGGCTCTTGTAAACAGGCCTGGCGCTGTAAGGCCTTACTGCAGGCTCTTGTAAACAGGCCTGGTGCTGTAAGGCCTTACTGCAGGCTCTTGTAAACAGGCCTGGTGCTGTAAGGCCTTACTGCAGGTTCTTGTAAACAGGCACGGTGCTGTAAGGCCTTACTGCAGGCTCTTGTAAACAGGCCTGGCGCTGTAAGGCCTTACTGCAGGCTCTTGTAAACAGGCCTGGTGCTGTAAGGCCTTACTGCAGGCTCTTGTAAACAGGCACGGTGCTGTAAGGCCTTACTGCAGGCTCTTGTAAACAGGCCTGGTGCTGTAAGGCCTTACTGCAGGCTCTTGTAAACAGGCCTGGTGCTGTAAGGCCTTACTGCAGGCTCTTGTAAACAGGCACGGTGCTGTAAGGCCTTACTGCAGGCTCTTGTAAACAGGCCTGGTGCTGTAAGGCCTTACTGCAGGCTCTTGTAAACAGGCACTGTGCTGTAAGGCCTTACTGCAGGCTCTTGTAAACAGGCCTGGCGCTGTAAGGCCTTACTGCAGGCTCTTGTAAACAGGCACGGTGCTGTAAGGCCTTACTGCAGGCTCTTGTAAACAGGCACGGTGCTGTAAGGCCTTACTGCAGGCTCTTGTAAACAGGCCTGGTGCTGTAAGGCCTTACTGCAGGCTCTTGTAAACAGGCCTGGCACTGTAAGGCCTTACTGCAGGCTCTTGTAAACAGGCCTGGTGCTGTAAGGCCTTACTGCAGGCTCTTGTAAACAGGCCTGGTGCTGTAAGGCCTTACTGCAGGCTCTTGTAAACAGGCACGGCGCTGTAAGGCCTTACTGCAGGCTCTTGTAAACAGGCCTGGCCCTGTAAGGCCTTACTGCAGGCTCTTGTAAACAGGCCTGGTGCTGTAAGGCCTTACTGCAGGCTCTTGTAAACAGGCCTGGTGCTGTAAGGCCTTACTGCAGGCTCTTGTAAACAGGCCTGGTGCTGTAAGGCCTTACTGCAGGCTCTTGTAAACAGGCCTGGTGCTGTAAGGCCTTACTGCAGGCTCTTGTAAACAGGCCTGGTGCTGTAAGGCCTTACTGCAGGCTCTTGTAAACAGGCACGGTGCTGTAAGGCCTTACTGCAGGCTCTTGTAAACAGGTACAGCGCTGTAAGGCCTTACTGCAGGCTCTTGTAAACAGGCACGGCGCTGTAAGGCCTTACTGCAGGCTCTTGTAAACAGGCCTGGTGCTGTAAGGCCTTACTGCAGGCTCTTGTAAACAGGCCTGGCGCTGTAAGGCCTTACTGCAGGCTCTTGTAAACAGGCCTGGTGCTGTAAGGCCTTACTGCAGGCTCTTGTAAACAGGCCTGGCGCTGTAAGGCCTTACTGCAGGCTCTTGTAAACAGGCCTGGCGCTGTAAGGCCTTACTGCAGGCTCTTGTAAACAGGCCTGGCGCTGTAAGGCCTTACTGCAGGCTCTTGTAAACAGGCCTGGTGCTGTAAGGCCTTACTGCAGGCTCTTGTAAACAGGCACGGTGCTGTAAGGCCTTACTGCAGGCTCTTGTAAACAGGCACGGCGCTGTAAGGCCTTACTGCAGGCTCTTGTAAACAGGCCTGGTGCTGTAAGGCCTTACTGCAGGCTCTTGTAAACAGGCACGGTGCTGTAAGGCCTTACTGCAGGCTCTTGTAAACAGGCCTGGCGCTGTAAGGCCTTACTGCAGGCTCTTGTAAACAGGCCTGGTGCTGTAAGGCCTTACTGCAGGCTCTTGTAAACAGGCCTGGCGCTGTAAGGCCTTACTGCAGGCTCTTGTAAACAGGCCTGGCGCTGTAAGGCCTTACTGCAGGCTCTTGTAAACAGGCACGGCGCTGTAAGGCCTTACTGCAGGCTCTTGTAAACAGGCACGGCGCTGTAAGGCCTTACTGCAGGCTCTTGTAAACAGGCCTGGTGCTGTAAGGCCTTACTGCAGGCTCTTGTAAACAGGCCTGGCGCTGTAAGGCCTTACTGCAGGCTCTTGTAAACAGGCACGGTGCTGTAAGGCCTTACTGCAGGCTCTTGTAAACAGGCCTGGTGCTGTAAGGCCTTACTGCAGGCTCTTGTAAACAGGCCTGGTGCTGTAAGGCCTTACTGCAGGCTCTTGTAAACAGGCCTGGCGCTGTAAGGCCTTACTGCAGGCTCTTGTAAACAGGCCTGGAACTGTAAGGCCTTACTGCAGGCTCTTGTAAACAGGCCTGGTGCTGTAAGGCCTTACTGCAGGCTCTTGTAAACAGGCCTGGCGCTGTAAGGCCTTACTGTAGGCTCTTGTAAACACGCCTGGTGCTGTAAGGCCTTACTGCAGGCTCTTGTAAACAGGCCTGGTGCTGTAAGGCCTTACTGCAGGCTCTTGTAAACAGGCCTGGCGCTGTAAGGCCTTACTGCAGGCTCTTGTAAACAGGCCTGGTGCTGTAAGGCCTTACTGCAGGCTCTTGTAAACAGGCCTGGCGCTGTAAGGCCTTACTGCAGGCTCTTGTAAACAGGCACAGCGCTGTAAGGCCTTACTGCAGGCTCTTGTAAACAGGCCTGGCGCTGTAAGGCCTTACTGCAGGCTCTTGTAAACAGGCCTGGTGCTGTAAGGCCTTACTGCAGGCTCTTGTAAACAGGCCTGGCGCTGTAAGGCCTTACTGCAGGCTCTTGTAAACAGGCCTGGTGCTGTAAGGCCTTACTGCAGGCTCTTGTAAACAGGCCTGGCGCTGTAAGGCCTTACTGCAGGCTCTTGTAAACAGGCCTGGTGCTGTAAGGCCTTACTGCAGGCTCTTGTAAACAGGCCTGGTGCTGTAAGGCCTTACTGCAGTCTCTTGTAAACAGGCCTGGTGCTGTAAGGCCTTACTGCAGGCTCTTGTAAACAGGCCTGGTGCTGTAAGGCCTTACTGCAGGCTCTTGTAAACAGGCCTGGTGCTGTAAGGCCTTACTGCAGGCTCTTGTAAACAGGCCTGGTGCTGTAAGGCCTTACTGCAGGCTCTTGTAAACAGGCACGGCGCTGTAAGGCCTTACTGCAGGCTCTTGTAAACAGGCCTGGCGCTGTAAGGCCTTACTGCAGGCTCTTGTAAACAGGCCTGGTGCTGTAAGGCCTTACTGCGGGCTCTAGTAAACAGGCCTGGCGCTGTAAGGCCTTACTGCAGGCTCTTGTAAACAGGCCTGGTGCTGTAAGGCCTTACTGCAGGCTCTTGTAAACAGGCCTGGCGCTGTAAGGCCTTACTGTAGGCTCTTGTAAACAGGCCTGGTGCTGTAAGGCCTTACTGCAGGCTCTTGTAAACAGGCCTGGCGCTGTAAGGCCTTACTGCAGGCTCTTGTAAACAGGCCTGGCGCTGTAAGGCCTTACTGCAGGCTCTTGTAAACAGGCACGGCGCTGTAAGGCCTTACTGCAGGCTCTTGTAAACAGGCCTGGCGCTGTAAGGCCTTACTGCAGGCTCTTGTAAACAGGCCTGGTGCTGTAAGGCCTTACTGCAGGCTCTTGTAAACAGGCCTGGCGCTGTAAGGCCTTACTGCAGGCTCTTGTAAACAGGCCTGGCGCTGTAAGGCCTTACTGCAGGCTCTTGTAAACAGGCCTGGTGCTGTAAGGCCTTACTGCAGGCTCTTGTAAACAGGCCTGGCACTGTAAGGCCTTACTGCAGGCTCTTGTAAACAGGCCTGGCGCTGTAAGGCCTTACTGCAGGCTCTTGTAAACAGGCACGGCGCTGTAAGGCCTTACTGCAGGCTCTTGTAAACAGGCACGGTGCTGTAAGGCCTTACTGCAGGCTCTTGTAAACAGGCCTGGCGCTGTAAGGCCTTACTGCAGGCTCTTGTAAACAGGCACGGTGTTGTAAGGCCTTACTGCAGGCTCTTGTAAACAGGCACAGCGCTGTAAGGCCTTACTGCAGGTTCTTGTAAACAGGCCTGGTGCTGTAAGGCCTTACTGCAGGCTCTTGTAAACAGGCCTGGTGCTGTAAGGCCTTACTGCAGGCTCTTGTAAACAGGCACGGCGCTGTAAGGCCTTACTGCAGGCTCTTGTAAACAGGCCTGGTGCTGTAAGGCCTTACTGCAGGCTCTTGTAAACAGGCCTGGCGCTGTAAGGCCTTACTGCAGGCTCTTGTAAACAGGCCTGGCGCTGTAAGGCCTTACTGCAGGCTCTTGTAAACAGGCCTGGCGCTGTAAGGCCTTACTGCAGGCTCTTGTAAACAGGCCTGGCGCTGTAAGGCCTTACTGCAGGCTCTTGTAAACAGGCACGGTGCTGTAAGGCCTTACTGCAGGCTCTTGTAAACAGGCCTGGTGCTGTAAGGCCTTACTGCAGGCTCTTGTAAACAGGCCTGGTGCTGTAAGGCCTTACTGCAGGCTCTTGTAAACAGGCCTGGTGCTGTAAGGCCTTACTGCAGGCTCTTGTAAACAGGCACGGCGCTGTAAGGCCTTACTGCAGGCTCTTGTAAACAGGCCTGGCGCTGTAAGGCCTTACTGCAGGCTCTTGTAAACAGGCCTGGTGCTGTAAGGCCTTACTGCGGGCTCTAGTAAACAGGCCTGGCGCTGTAAGGCCTTACTGCAGGCTCTTGTAAACAGGCCTGGTGCTGTAAGGCCTTACTGCAGGCTCTTGTAAACAGGCCTGGCGCTGTAAGGCCTTACTGTAGGCTCTTGTAAACAGGCCTGGTGCTGTAAGGCCTTACTGCAGGCTCTTGTAAACAGGCCTGGCGCTGTAAGGCCTTACTGCAGGCTCTTGTAAACAGGCCTGGCGCTGTAAGGCCTTACTGCAGGCTCTTGTAAACAGGCACAGCGCTGTAAGGCCTTACTGCAGGCTCTTGTAAACAGGCCTGGCGCTGTAAGGCCTTACTGCAGGCTCTTGTAAACAGGCCTGGTGCTGTAAGGCCTTACTGCAGGCTCTTGTAAACAGGCCTGGCGCTGTAAGGCCTTACTGCAGGCTCTTGTAAACAGGCCTGGCGCTGTAAGGCCTTACTGCAGGCTCTTGTAAACAGGCCTGGTGCTGTAAGGCCTTACTGCAGGCTCTTGTAAACAGGCCTGGCACTGTAAGGCCTTACTGCAGGCTCTTGTAAACAGGCCTGGCGCTGTAAGGCCTTACTGCAGGCTCTTGTAAACAGGCACGGCGCTGTAAGGCCTTACTGCAGGCTCTTGTAAACAGGCACGGTGCTGTAAGGCCTTACTGCAGGCTCTTGTAAACAGGCCTGGCGCTGTAAGGCCTTACTGCAGGCTCTTGTAAACAGGCACGGTGCTGTAAGGCCTTACTGCAGGCTCTTGTAAACAGGCACAGCGCTGTAAGGCCTTACTGCAGGCTCTTGTAAACAGGCCTGGTGCTGTAAGGCCTTACTGCAGGCTCTTGTAAACAGGCCTGGTGCTGTAAGGCCTTACTGCAGGCTCTTGTAAACAGGCACGGCGCTGTAAGGCCTTACTGCAGGCTCTTGTAAACAGGCCTGGTGCTGTAAGGCCTTACTGCAGGCTCTTGTAAACAGGCCTGGCGCTGTAAGGCCTTACTGCAGGCTCTTGTAAACAGGCCTGGCGCTGTAAGGCCTTACTGCAGGCTCTTGTAAACAGGCCTGGCGCTGTAAGGCCTTACTGCAGGCTCTTGTAAACAGGCCTGGCGCTGTAAGGCCTTACTGCAGGCTCTTGTAAACAGGCACGGTGCTGTAAGGCCTTACTGCAGGCTCTTGTAAACAGGCCTGGTGCTGTAAGGCCTTACTGCAGGCTCTTGTAAACAGGCCTGGTGCTGTAAGGCCTTACTGCAGGCTCTTGTAAACAGGCCTGGTGCTGTAAGGCCTTACTGCAGGCTCTTGTAAACAGGCACGGTGCTGTAAGGCCTTACTGCAGGCTCTTGTAAACAGGCCTGGCGCTGTAAGGCCTTACTGCAGGCTCTTGTAAACAGGCACGGTGCTGTAAGGCCTTACTGCAGGCTCTTGTAAACAGGCACGGTGCTGTAAGGCCTTACTGCAGGCTCTTGTAAACAGGCCTGGTGCTGTAAGGCCTTACTGCAGGCTCTTGTAAACAGGCCTGGCGCTGTAAGGCCTTACTGCAGGCTCTTGTAAACAGGCCTGGTGCTGTAAGGCCTTACTGCAGGCTCTTGTAAACAGGCCTGGTGCTGTAAGGCCTTACTGCAGGCTCTTGTAAACAGGCACGGCGCTGTAAGGCCTTACTGCAGGCTCTTGTAAACAGGCCTGGCGCTGTAAGGCCTTACTGCAGGCTCTTGTAAACAGGCCTGGTGCTGTAAGGCCTTACTGCAGGCTCTTGTAAACAGGCCTGGTGCTGTAAGGCCTTACTGCAGGCTCTTGTAAACAGGCCTGGTGCTGTAAGGCCTTACTGCAGGCTCTTGTAAACAGGCCTGGTGCTGTAAGGCCTTACTGCAGGCTCTTGTAAACAGGCCTGGTGCTGTAAGGCCTTACTGCAGGCTCTTGTAAACAGGCACGGTGCTGTAAGGCCTTACTGCAGGCTCTTGTAAACAGGTACAGCGCTGTAAGGCCTTACTGCAGGCTCTTGTAAACAGGCACGGCGCTGTAAGGCCTTACTGCAGGCTCTTGTAAACAGGCCTGGTGCTGTAAGGCCTTACTGCAGGCTCTTGTAAACAGGCCTGGTGCTGTAAGGCCTTACTGCAGGCTCTTGTAAACAGGCACGGTGCTGTAAGGCCTTACTGCAGGCTCTTGTAAACAGGCCTGGCGCTGTAAGGCCTTACTGCAGGCTCTTGTAAACAGGCCTGGTGCTGTAAGGCCTTACTGCAGGCTCTTGTAAACAGGCCTGGCGCTGTAAGGCCTTACTGCAGGCTCTTGTAAACAGGCCTGGTGCTGTAAGGCCTTACTGCAGGCTCTTGTAAACAGGCACGGTGCTGTAAGGCCTTACTGCAGGCTCTTGTAAACAGGCACGGCGCTGTAAGGCCTTACTGCAGGCTCTTGTAAACAGGCCTGGTGCTGTAAGGCCTTACTGCAGGCTCTTGTAAACAGGCACGGTGCTGTAAGGCCTTACTGCAGGCTCTTGTAAACAGGCCTGGCGCTGTAAGGCCTTACTGCAGGCTCTTGTAAACAGGCCTGGTGCTGTAAGGCCTTACTGCAGGCTCTTGTAAACAGGCCTGGCGCTGTAAGGCCTTACTGCAGGCTCTTGTAAACAGGCCTGGTGCTGTAAGGCCTTACTGCAGGCTCTTGTAAACAGGCACGGCGCTGTAAGGCCTTACTGCAGGCTCTTGTAAACAGGCACGGCGCTGTAAGGCCTTACTGCAGGCTCTTGTAAACAGGCCTGGTGCTGTAAGGCCTTACTGCAGGCTCTTGTAAACAGGCACGGCGCTGTAAGGCCTTACTGCAGGCTCTTGTAAACAGGCCTGGTGCTGTAAGGCCTTACTGCAGGCTCTTGTAAACAGGCCTGGTGCTGTAAGGCCTTACTGCAGGCTCTTGTAAACAGGCCTGGTGCTGTAAGGCCTTACTGCAGGCTCTTGTAAACAGGCCTGGTGCTGTAAGGCCTTACTGCAGGCTCTTGTAAACAGGCCTGGTGCTGTAAGGCCTTACTGCAGGCTCTTGTAAACAGGCACGGCGCTGTAAGGCCTTACTGCAGGCTCTTGTAAACAGGCCTGGTGCTGTAAGGCCTTACTGCAGGCTCTTGTAAACAGGCCTGGAGCTGTAAGGCCTTACTGCAGGCTCTTGTAAACAGGCCTGGTGCTGTAAGGCCTTACTGCAGGCTCTTGTAAACAGGCACGGCGCTGTAAGGCCTTACTGCAGGCTCTTGTAAACAGGCACGGCGCTGTAAGGCCTTACTGCAGGCTCTTGTAAACAGGCCTGGTGCTGTAAGGCCTTACTGCAGGCTCTTGTAAACAGGCCTGGTGCTGTAAGGCCTTACTGCAGGTTCTTGTAAACAGGCCTGGTGCTGTAAGGCCTTACTGCAGGCTCTTGTAAACAGGCCTGGTGCTGTAAGGCCTTACTGCAGGCTCTTGTAAACAGGCCTGGTGCTGTAAGGCCTTACTGCAGGCTCTTGTAAACAGGCCTGGTGCTGTAAGGCCTTACTGCAGGCTCTTGTAAACAGGCACGGCGCTGTAAGGCCTTACTGCAGGCTCTTGTAAACAGGCCTGGTGCTGTAAGGCCTTACTGCAGGCTCTTGTAAACAGGCACGGCGCTGTAAGGCCTTACTGCAGGCTCTTGTAAACAGGCCTGGTGCTGTAAGGCCTTACTGCAGGCTCTTGTAAACAGGCACGGCGCTGTAAGGCCTTACTGCAGGCTCTTGTAAACAGGCACGGCGCTGTAAGGCCTTACTGCAGGCTCTTGTAAACAGGCCTGGTGCTGTAAGGCCTTACTGCAGGCTCTTGTAAACAGGCCTGGCGCTGTAAGGCCTTACTGCAGGCTCTTGTAAACAGGCACGGTGCTGTAAGGCCTTACTGCAGGCTCTTGTAAACAGGCCTGGTGCTGTAAGGCCTTACTGCAGGCTCTTGTAAACAGGCCTGGTGCTGTAAGGCCTTACTGCAGGCTCTTGTAAACAGGCCTGGTGCTGTAAGGCCTTACTGCAGGCTCTTGTAAACAGGCCTGGTGCTGTAAGGCCTTACTGCAGGCTCTTGTAAACAGGCCTGGTGCTGTAAGGCCTTACTGCAGGCTCTTGTAAACAGGCCTGGTGCTGTAAGGCCTTACTGCAGGCTCTTGTAAACAGGCACGGCGCTGTAAGGCCTTACTGCAGGCTCTTGTAAACAGGCCTGGTGCTGTAAGGCCTTACTGCAGGCTCTTGTAAACAGGCCTGGTGCTGTAAGGCCTTACTGCAGGCTCTTGTAAACAGGCACGGCGCTGTAAGGCCTTACTGCAGGCTCTTGTAAACAGGCCTGGTGCTGTAAGGCCTTACTGCAGGCTCTTGTAGACAGGCCTGGCGCTGTAAGGCCTTACTGCAGGCTCTTGTAAACAGGCACGGTGCTGTAAGGCCTTACTGCAGGCTCTTGTAAACAGGCCTGGTGCTGTAAGGCCTTACTGCAGGCTCTTGTAAACAGGCCTGGCGCTGTAAGGCCTTACTGCAGGCTCTTGTAAACAGGCCTGGTGCTGTAAGGCCTTACTGCAGGCTCTTGTAAACAGGCCTGGCGCTGTAAGGCCTTACTGCAGGCTCTTGTAAACAGGCCTGGAGCTGTAAGGCCTTACTGCAGGCTCTTGTAAACAGGCCTGGTGCTGTAAGGCCTTACTGCAGGCTCTTGTAAACAGGCCTGGCGCTGTAAGGCCTTACTGCAGGCTCTTGTAAACAGGCCTGGTGCTGTAAGGCCTTACTGCAGGCTCTTGTAAACAGGCCTGGTGCTGTAAGGCCTTACTGCAGGCTCTTGTAAACAGGCCTGGCGCTGTAAGGCCTTACTGCAGGCTCTTGTAAACAGGCCTGGTGCTGTAAGGCCTTACTGCAGGCTCTTGTAAACAGGCCTGGCGCTGTAAGGCCTTACTGCAGGCTCTTGTAAACAGGCACGGCGCTGTAAGGCCTTACTGCGGGCTCTTGTAAACAGGCCTGGTGCTGTAAGGCCCTACTGCAGGCTCTTGTAAACAGGCCTGGTGCTGTAAGGCCTTACTGCAGGCTCTTGTAAACAGGCCTGGCGCTGTAAGGCCTTACTGCAGGCTCTTGTAAACAGGCCTGGTGCTGTAAGGCCTTACTGCAGGCTCTTGTAAACAGGCCTGGCGCTGTAAGGCCTTACTGCAGGCTCTTGTAAACAGGCCTGGTGCTGTAAGGCCTTACTGCAGGCTCTTGTAAACAGGCCTGGTGCTGTAAGGCCTTACTGCAGGCTCTTGTAAACAGGCCTGGTGCTGTAAGGCCTTACTGCAGGCTCTTGTAAACAGGCCTGGTGCTGTAAGGCCTTACTGCAGGCTCTTGTAAACAGGCCTGGTGCTGTAAGGCCTTACTGCAGGCTCTTGTAAACAGGCCTGGTGCTGTAAGGCCTTACTGCAGGCTCTTGTAAACAGGCACGGCGCTGTAAGGCCTTACTGCAGGCTCTTGTAAACAGGCCTGGCGCTGTAAGGCCTTACTGCAGGCTCTTGTAAACAGGCCTGGTGCTGTAAGGCCTTACTGCGGGCTCTTGTAAACAGGCCTGGCGCTGTAAGGCCTTACTGCAGGCTCTTGTAAACAGGCCTGGTGCTGTAAGGCCTTACTGCAGGCTCTTGTAAACAGGCCTGGCGCTGTAAGGCCTTACTGTAGGCTCTTGTAAACAGGCCTGGTGCTGTAAGGCCTTACTGCAGGCTCTTGTAAACAGGCCTGGCGCTGTAAGGCCTTACTGCAGGCTCTTGTAAACAGGCCTGGCGCTGTAAGGCCTTACTGCAGGCTCTTGTAAACAGGCACGGCGCTGTAAGGCCTTACTGCAGGCTCTTGTAAACAGGCCTGGCGCTGTAAGGCCTTACTGCAGGCTCTTGTAAACAGGCCTGGTGCTGTAAGGCCTTACTGCAGGCTCTTGTAAACAGGCCTGGCGCTGTAAGGCCTTACTGCAGGCTCTTGTAAACAGGCCTGGCGCTGTAAGGCCTTACTGCAGGCTCTTGTAAACAGGCCTGGTGCTGTAAGGCCTTACTGCAGGCTCTTGTAAACAGGCCTGGCGCTGTAAGGCCTTACTGCAGGCTCTTGTAAACAGGCACGGCGCTGTAAGGCCTTACTGCAGGCTCTTGTAAACAGGCACGGTGCTATAAGGCCTTACTGCAGGCTCTTGTAAACAGGCCTGGCGCTGTAAGGCCTTACTGCAGGCTCTTGTAAACAGGCACGGTGCTGTAAGGTCTTACTGCAGGCTCTTGTAAACAGGCACGGCGCTGTAAGGCCTTACTGCAGGCTCTTGTAAACAGGCCTGGTGCTGTAAGGCCTTACTGCAGGCTCTTGTAAACAGGCCTGGTGCTGTAAGGCCTTACTGCAGGCTCTTGTAAACAGGCACGGCGCTGTAAGGCCTTACTGCAGGCTCTTGTAAACAGGCCTGGTGCTGTAAGGCCTTACTGCAGGCTCTTGTAAACAGGCGCGGTGCTGTAAGGCCTTACTGCAGGCTCTTGTAAACAGGCACGGCGCTGTAAGGCCTTACTGCAGGCTCTTGTAAACAGGCCTGGCGCTGTAAGGCCTTACTGCAGGCTCTTGTAAACAGGCCTGGCGCTGTAAGGCCTTACTGCAGGCTCTTGTAAACAGGCACGGCGCTGTAAGGCCTTACTGCGGGCTCTTGTAAACAGGCCTGGCGCTGTAAGGCCTTACTGCAGGCTCTTGTAAACAGGCCTGGTGCTGTAAGGCCTTACTGCAGGCTCTTGTAAACAGGCCTGGCGCTGTAAGGCCTTACTGCAGGCTCTTGTAAACAGGCCTGGTGCTGTAAGGCCTTACTGCAGGCTCTTGTAAACAGGCCTGGCGCTGTAAGGCCTTACTGCAGGCTCTTGTAAACAGGCCTGGTGCTGTAAGGCCTTACTGCAGGCTCTTGTAAACAGGCCTGGTGCTGTAAGGCCTTACTGCAGGCTCTTGTAAACAGGCCTGGTGCTGTAAGGCCTTACTGCAGGCTCTTGTAAACAGGCCTGGTGCTGTAAGGCCTTACTGCAGGCTCTTGTAAACAGGCCTGGTGCTGTAAGGCCTTACTGCAGGCTCTTGTAAACAGGCCTGGTGCTGTAAGGCCTTACTGCAGGCTCTTGTAAACAGGCCTGGTGCTGTAAGGCCTTACTGCAGGCTCTTGTAAACAGGCCTGGTGCTGTAAGGCCTTACTGCAGGCTCTTGTAAACAGGCCTGGCGCTGTAAGGCCTTACTGCAGGCTCTTGTAAACAGGCCTGGCGCTGTAAGGCCTTACTGCAGGCTCTTGTAAACAGGCCTGGTGCTGTAAGGCCTTACTGCAGGCTCTTGTAAACAGGCCTGGCGCTGTAAGGCCTTACTGCAGGCTCTTGTAAACAGGCCTGGCGCTGTAAGGCCTTACTGCAGGCTCTTGTAAACAGGCACGGCGCTGTAAGGCCTTACTGCAGGCTCTTGTAAACAGGCACGGTGCTGTAAGGCCTTACTGCAGGCTCTTGTAAACAGGCCTGGCGCTGTAAGGCCTTACTGCAGGCTCTTGTAAACAGGCACGGTGCTGTAAGGCCTTACTGCAGGCTCTTGTAAACAGGCACGGCGCTGTAAGGCCTTACTGCAGGCTCTTGTAAACAGGCCTGGTGCTGTAAGGCCTTACTGCAGGCTCTTGTAAACAGGCCTGGTGCTGTAAGGCCTTACTGCAGGCTCTTGTAAACAGGCACGGCGCTGTAAGGCCTTACTGCAGGCTCTTGTAAACAGGCCTGGTGCTGTAAGGCCTTACTGCAGGCTCTTGTAAACAGGCCTGGCGCTGTAAGACCTTACTGCAGGCTCTTGTAAACAGGCCTGGTGCTGTAAGGCCTTACTGCAGGCTCTTGTAAACAGGCCTGGCGCTGTAAGGCCTTACTGCAGGCTCTTGTAAACAGGCCTGGCGCTGTAAGGCCTTACTGCAGGCTCTTGTAAACAGGCCTGGCGCTGTAAGGCCTTACTGCAGGCTCTTGTAAACAGGCCTGGTGCTGTAAGGCCTTACTGCAGGCTCTTGTAAACAGGCCTGGCGCTGTAAGGCCTTACTGCAGGCTCTTGTAAACAGGCCTGGCGCTGTAAGGCCTTACTGCAGGCTCTTGTAAACAGGCCTGGTGCTGTAAGGCCTTACTGCAGGCTCTTGTAAACAGGCCTGGCGCTGTAAGGCCTTACTGCAGGCTCTTGTAAACAGGCCTGGTGCTGTAAGGCCTTACTGCAGGCTCTTGTAAACAGGCCTGGTGCTGTAAGGCCTTACTGCAGGCTCTTGTAAACAGGCACAGCGCTGTAAGGCCTTACTGCAGGCTCTTGTAAACAGGCACGGCTCTGTAAGGCCTTACTGCAGGCTCTTGTAAACAGGCACGGCGCTGTAAGGCCTTACTGCAGGCTCTTGTAAACAGGCCTGGCGCTGTAAGGCCTTACTGCAGGCTCTTGTAAACAGGCCTGGCGCTGTAAGGCCTTACTGCAGGCTCTTGTAAACAGGCCTGGCGCTGTAAGGCCTTACTGCAGGCTCTTGTAAACAGGCCTGGTGCTGTAAGGCCTTACTGCAGGCTCTTGTAAACAGGCACGGCGCTGTAAGGCCTTACTGCAGGCTCTTGTAAACAGGCCTGGTGCTGTAAGGCCTTACTGCAGGCTCTTGTAAACAGGCCTGGTGCTGTAAGGCCTTACTGCAGGCTCTTGTAAACAGGCCTGGCGCTGTAAGGCCTTACTGCAGGCTCTTGTAAACAGGCCTGGCGCTGTAAGGCCTTACTGCAGGCTCTTGTAAACAGGCCTGGTGCTGTAAGGCCTTACTGCAGGCTCTTGTAAACAGGCCTGGTGCTGTAAGGCCTTACTGCAGGCTCTTGTAAACAGGCACGGTGCTGTAAGGCCTTACTGCAGGCTCTTGTAAACAGGTACAGCGCTGTAAGGCCTTACTGCAGGCTCTTGTAAACAGGCACGGCGCTGTAAGGCCTTACTGCAGGCTCTTGTAAACAGGCCTGGTGCTGTAAGGCCTTACTGCAGGCTCTTGTAAACAGGCACGGCGCTGTAAGGCCTTACTGCAGGCTCTTGTAAACAGGCCTGGTGCTGTAAGGCCTTACTGCAGGCTCTTGTAAACAGGCCTGGCGCTGTAAGGCCTTACTGCAAGCTCTTGTAAACAGGCCTGGTGCTGTAAGGCCTTACTGCAGGCTCTTGTAAACAGGCCTGGCGCTGTAAGGCCTTACTGCAGGCTCTTGTAAACAGGCCTGGCGCTGTAAGGCCTTACTGCAGGCTCTTGTAAACAGGCACGGTGCTGTAAGGCCTTACTGCAGGCTCTTGTAAACAGGCCTGGCGCTGTAAGGCCTTACTGCAGGCTCTTGTAAACAGGCCTGGTGCTGTAAGGCCTTACTGCAGGCTCTTGTAAACAGGAACGGTGCTGTAAGGCCTTACTGCAGGCTCTTGTAAACAGGCACGGCGCTGTAAGGCCTTACTGCAGGCTCTTGTAAACAGGCCTGGTGCTGTAAGGCCTTACTGCAGGCTCTTGTAAACAGGCACGGTGCTGTAAGGCCTTACTGCAGGCTCTTGTAAACAGGCCTGGCGCTGTAAGGCCTTACTGCAGGCTCTTGTAAACAGGCCTGGTGCTATAAGGCCTTACTGCAGGCTCTTGTAAACAGGCCTGGCGCTGTAAGGCCTTACTGCAGGCTCTTGTAAACAGGCCTGGTGCTGTAAGGCCTTACTGCAGGCTCTTGTAAACAGGCCTGGTGCTGTAAGGCCTTACTGCTGGCTCTTGTAAACAGGCACAGCGCTGTAAGGCCTTACTGCAGGCTCTTGTAAACAGGCCTGGTGCTGTAAGGCCTTACTGCAGGCTCTTGTAAACAGGCCTGGCGCTGTAAGGCCTTACTGCAGGCTCTTGTAAACAGGCCTGGCGCTGTAAGGCCTTACTGCAGGCTCTTGTAAACAGGCCTGGTGCTGTAAGGCCTTACTGCAGGCTCTTGTAAACAGGCCTGGTGCTGTAAGGCCTTACTGCAGGCTCTTGTAAACAGGCACGGTGCTGTAAGGCCTTACTGCAGGCTCTTGTAAACAGGT
Source organism: Notolepis coatsorum (assembly GCF_963971535.1). NCBI lineage: Eukaryota > Metazoa > Chordata > Actinopteri > Aulopiformes > Paralepididae > Notolepis > Notolepis coatsorum. Next base: position 19,238,082 of record NC_140170.1, on the reverse strand, counting down.
ACAGTGCTGTAAGGCCTTACTGCAGGCTCTTGTAAACAGGCACGGCGCTGTAAGGCCTTACTGCAGGCTCTTGTAAACAGGCCTGGTGCTGTAAGGCCTTACTGCAGGCTCTTGTAAACAGGCACGGCGCTGTAAGGCCTTACTGCAGGCTCTTGTAAACAGGCCTGGTGCTGTAAGGCCTTACTGCAGGCTCTTGTAAACAGGCCTGGCGCTGTAAGGCCTTACTGCAGGCTCTTGTAAACAGGCCTGGTGCTGTAAGGCCTTACTGCAGGCTCTTGTAAACAGGCCTGGCGCTGTAAGGCCTTACTGCAGGCTCTTGTAAACAGGCCTGGCGCTGTAAGGCCTTACTGCAGGCTCTTGTAAACAGGCACGGTGCTGTAAGGCCTTACTGCAGGCTCTTGTAAACAGGCCTGGCGCTGTAAGGCCTTACTGCAGGCTCTTGTAAACAGGCCTGGTGCTGTAAGGCCTTACTGCAGGCTCTTGTAAACAGGCACGGCGCTGTAAGGCCTTACTGCAGGCTCTTGTAAACAGGCCTGGTGCTGTAAGGCCTTACTGCAGGCTCTTGTAAACAGGCACGGTGCTGTAAGGCCTTACTGCAGGCTCATGTAAACAGGCCTGGCGCTGTAAGGCCTTACTGCAGGCTCTTGTAAACAGGCCTGGTGCTGTAAGGCCTTACTGCAGGCTCTTGTAAACAGGCCTGGCGCTGTAAGGCCTTACTGCAGGCTCTTGTAAACAGGCCTGGTGCTGTAAGGCCTTACTGCAGGCTCTTGTAAACAGGCCTGGTGCTGTAAGGCCTTACTGCAGGCTCTTGTAAACAGGCACAGCGCTGTAAGGCCTTACTGCAGGCTCTTGTAAACAGGCCTGGTGCTGTAAGGCCTTACTGCAGGCTCTTGTAAACAGGCACGGCGCTGTAAGGCCTTACTGCAGGCTCTTGTAAACAGGCACGGCGCTGTAAGGCCTTACTGCAGGCTCTTGTAAACAGGCCTGGTGCTGTAAGGCCTTACTGCAGGCTCTTGTAAACAGGCCTGGTGCTGTAAGGCCTTACTGCAGGCTCTTGTAAACAGGCATGGCGCTGTAAGGCCTTACTGCAGGCTCTTGTAAACAGGCCTGGTGCTGTAAGGCCTTACTGCAGGCTCTTGTAAACAGGCCTGGTGCTGTAAGGCCTTACTGCAGGCTCTTGTAAACAGGCCTGGCGCTGTAAGGCCTTACTGCAGGCTCTTGTAAACAGGCACGGTGCTGTAAGGCCTTACTGCAGGTTCTTGTAAACAGGCCTGGTGCTGTAAGGCCTTACTGCAGGCTCTTGTAAACAGGCCTGGTGCTGTAAGGCCTTACTGCAGGCTCTTGTAAACAGGCACGGTGCTGTAAGGCCTTACTGCAGGCTCTTGTAAACAGGCACGGCGCTGTAAGGCCTTACTGCAGGCTCTTGTAAACAGGCCTGGTGCTGTAAGGCCTTACTGCAGGCTCTTGTAAACAGGCACGGTGCTGTAAGGCCTTACTGCAGGCTCTTGTAAACAGGCCTGGCGCTGTAAGGCCTTACTGCAGGCTCTTGTAAACAGGCCTGGTGCTGTAAGGCCTTACTGCAGGCTCTTGTAAACAGGCCTGGCGCTGTAAGGCCTTACTGCAGGCTCTTGTAAACAGGCCTGGTGCTGTAAGGCCTTACTGCAGGCTCTTGTAAACAGGCCTGGTGCTGTAAGGCCTTACTGCAGGCTCTTGTAAACAGGCACAGCGCTGTAAGGCCTTACTGCAGGCTCTTGTAAACAGGCCTGGTGCTGTAAGGCCTTACTGCAGGCTCTTGTAAACAGGCCTGGCGCTGTAAGGCCTTACTGCAGGCTCTTGTAAACAGGCCTGGCGCTGTAAGGCCTTACTGCAGGCTCTTGTAAACAGGCCTGGTGCTGTAAGGCCTTACTGCAGGCTCTTGTAAACAGGCCTGGTGCTGTAAGGCCTTACTGCAGGCTCTTGTAAACAGGCACGGTGCTGTAAGGCCTTACTGCAGGCTCTTGTAAACAGGTACAGCGCTGTAAGGCCTTACTGCAGGCTCTTGTAAACAGGCACGGCGCTGTAAGGCCTTACTGCAGGCTCTTGTAAACAGGCCTGGTGCTGTAAGGCCTTACTGCAGGCTCTTGTAAACAGGCCTGGCGCTGTAAGGCCTTACTGCAGGCTCTTGTAAACAGGCCTGGTGCTGTAAGGCCTTACTGCAGGCTCTTGTAAACAGGCCTGGTGCTGTAAGGCCTTACTGCAGGCTCTTGTAAACAGGCACAGCGCTGTAAGGCCTTACTGCAGGCTCTTGTAAACAGGCCTGGTGCTGTAAGGCCTTACTGCAGGCTCTTGTAAACAGGCCTGGCGCTGTAAGGCCTTACTGCAGGCTCTTGTAAACAGGCCTGGCGCTGTAAGGCCTTACTGCAGGCTCTTGTAAACAGGCCTGGTGCTGTAAGGCCTTACTGCAGGCTCTTGTAAACAGGCCTGGTGCTGTAAGGCCTTACTGCAGGCTCTTGTAAACAGGCACGGTGCTGTAAGGCCTTACTGCAGGCTCTTGTAAACAGGTACAGCGCTGTAAGGCCTTACTGCAGGCTCTTGTAAACAGGCACGGCGCTGTAAGGCCTTACTGCAGGCTCTTGTAAACAGGCCTGGTGCTGTAAGGCCTTACTGCAGGCTCTTGTAAACAGGCACGGCGCTGTAAGGCCTTACTGCAGGCTCTTGTAAACAGGCCTGGTGCTGTAAGGCCTTACTGCAGGCTCTTGTAAACAGGCCTGGCGCTGTAAGGCCTTACTGCAGGCTCTTGTAAACAGGCCTGGTGCTGTAAGGCCTTACTGCAGGCTCTTGTAAACAGGCCTGGCGCTGTAAGGCCTTACTGCAGGCTCTTGTAAACAGGCCTGGCGCTGTAAGGCCTTACTGCAGGCTCTTGTAAACAGGCACGGTGCTGTAAGGCCTTACTGCAGGCTCTTGTAAACAGGCCTGGCGCTGTAAGGCCTTACTGCAGGCTCTTGTAAACAGGCCTGGTGCTGTATAGCCTTACTGCAGGCTCTTGTAAACAGGCCTGGTGCTGTAAGGCCTTACTGCAGGCTCTTGTAAACAGGCACGGCGCTGTAAGGCCTTACTGCAGGCTCTTGTAAACAGGCACGGCGCTGTAAGGCCTTACTGCAGGCTCTTGTAAACAGGCACGGCGCTGTAAGGCCTTACTGCAGGCTCTTGTAAACAGGCCTGGTGCTGTAAGGCCTTACTGCAGGCTCTTGTAAACAGGCCTGGTGCTGTAAGGCCTTACTGCAGGCTCTTGTAAACAGGCATGGCGCTGTAAGGCCTTACTGCAGGCTCTTGTAAACAGGCCTGGTGCTGTAAGGCCTTACTGCAGGCTCTTGTAAACAGGCCTGGTGCTGTAAGGCCTTACTGCAGGCTCTTGTAAACAGGCCTGGCGCTGTAAGGCCTTACTGCAGGCTCTTGTAAACAGGCACGGTGCTGTAAGGCCTTACTGCAGGCTCTTGTAAACAGGCCTGGTGCTGTAAGGCCTTACTGCAGGCTCTTGTAAACAGGCCTGGTGCTGTAAGGCCTTACTGCAGGCTCTAGTAAACAGGCCTGGTGCTGTAAGGCCTTACTGCAGGCTCTTGTAAACAGGCCTGGCGCTGTAAGGCCTTACTGCAGGCTCTTGTAAACAGGCCTGGTGCTGTAAGGCCTTACTGCAGGCTCTTGTAAACAGGCCTGGTGCTGTAAGGCCTTACTGCAGGCTCTTGTAAACAGGCCTGGCGCTGTAAGGCCTTACTGCAGGCTCTTGTAAACAGGCCTGGCGCTGTAAGGCCTTACTGCAGGCTCTTGTAAACAGGCCTGGCGCTGTAAGGCCTTACTGCAGGCTCTTGTAAACAGGCCTGGCGCTGTAAGGCCTTACTGCAGGCTCTTGTAAACAGGCCTGGTGCTGTAAGGCCTTACTGCAGGCTCTTGTAAACAGGCCTGGTGCTGTAAGGCCATACTGCAGGCTCTTGTAAACAGGCCTGGTGCTGTAAGGCCTTACTGCAGGCTCTTGTAAACAGGCACGGCGCTGTAAGGCCTTACTGCAGGCTCTTGTAAACAGGCACGGCGCTGTAAGGCCTTACTGCAGGCTCTTGTAAACAGGCACGGCGCTGTAAGGCCTTACTGCAGGCTCTTGTAAACAGGCACGGTGCTGTAAGGCCCACCACAAGCCCAGGGCGTCAGCCTGCTGCAGCACTGGAGAACGCACCGATCCCATATCGGATACAGGCCCCGATACGACTAAAATAGCTGAATTCTTTTTTATAATAATAAATTAAATAATAAATAACAATTCAGTACATTTATATGTATGTGTTAATTTGTTACATTTAGTTTCACTAAGTTAGGAAAGTAATGTTTTAATTCAGGACATGTATATCTATGTGTTAATTTGTTACATTTAGTTTCATTAAGTTAGGAAAGTAATGTTTTAAGTCGAGCCTGATGTTGCCTTGCACAAAATAATGATCCTCAGTCTCTTCCACACAGTGAGGCACACAGTTTATTAATTGAACAATGGGTATCGGATCGGTAATCTGTAATCGGCCGATACCCAAAGCCCATGTATCGGTATCGGATATCGAAAAAGATGGATGGGTGCGTCCCTACTGGAGACACACGGCTTATCCCGGGAGGGCCGCGAGATGATTTCCAAAAAAAAATTAAAAATTAAAAATTAAAAAAAACGTTTTTCTTTTTTCTTTTTTTTCAGGCCACTGAACTTAGAAGCAGGCCAGGACAGTGTTTCTAGTTGTATTCTAAAATTCTATTCTATTGTATTCTAAAATGTGACTATATGGTTTTATATTAACTTAATAAATAAACAAAAACGAAAAATCTACTTATTTCAACGAACATTTCAAACTAAATAACAGATTATGCACATAAAACGCTGAAAACAACCGAAGCAACAATAGTATTTTAATGAGGCTATTATTATTATCATTATTATTTTGCAACAAGTTAGCCCTCTCATAAATAGCACATATAAATGAATAACTAACTTGAACTAACTTAATAGGATTGAAGTGATATTTGGCTTAAAAAATCGGTCGCCTGGCAAAAAAAAAAAAAAGCCTGACGATGTGCATTGGGCCGCAGCTCTCTGTCGCCTTATTTTCTGGGTCACGGCCTGAAAAGTTTGGGAACCCCTGACTTATAGGACGCATCACTGTACGCTCTGTTCACTTATAGGACTCATCACTGTACTGGTCACTTATAGGACTCATCACTGTACTGTTCACTTATAGGACTCATCACTGTACTGTTCACTTATAGGACTCATCACTGTACTGTTCACTTATAGGACTCATCACTGTACTGTTCACTTATAGGACTCATCACTGTACTGTTCACTTATAGGACTCATCACGGTACTGTTCACTTATAGGACTCATCACTGTACTGTTCACTTATAGGACTCATCACTGTACTGTTCACTTATAGAACTCATCACTGTACTGTTCACTTATAGGACTCATCACTGTACTGTTCACTTATAGGACTCATCACTGTACTGTTCACTTATAGGACTCATCACTGTACTGTTCACTTATAGGACTCATCACTGTACTGTTCACTTATAGGACTCATCACTGTACTGTTCACTTATAGGACTCATCACTGTACTGTTCACTTATAGGACTCATCACTGTACACTCTGTTCACTTATAGAACTCATCACTGTACTGTTCACTTATAGGACTCATCACTGTACTGTTCACTTATAGGACTCATCACTGTACTGTTCACTTATAGGACTCATCACTGTACGCTCTGTTCACTTATAGGACTCATCACTGTACTGTTCACTTATAGGACTCATCACTGTACTGTTCACTTATAGGACTCATCGCTGTACTGGTCACTTATATGACTCATCACTGTACTGGTCACTTATAGGACTCATCACTGTACTGTTCACTTATAGGACTCATCACTGTACTGTTCACTTATAGGACTCATCACTGTACTGTTCACTTATAGGACTCATCACTGTACTGTTCACTTATAGGACTCATCACTGTACTGGTCACTTATAGGACTCATCACTGTACTGTTCACTTATATGACTCATCACTGTACTGTTCACTTATAGGACTCATCACTGTACTGTTCACTTATAGGACTCATCACTGTACTGTTCACTTATAGGACTCATCACTGTACTGTTCACTTATAGGACTCATCACTGTACTGTTCACTTATAGGACTCATCACTGTACTGTTCACTTATAGGACTCATCACTGTACTGTTCACTTATAGGACTCATCACTGTACTGTTCACTTATAGGACTCATCACTGTACTGGTCACTTATAGGACTCATCACTGTACTGTTCACTTATAGGACTCATCACTGTACTGTTCACTTATATGACTCATCACTGTACTGTTCACTTATAGGACTCATCACTGTACGCTCTGTTCACTTATAGGACTCATCACTGTACACTCTGTTCACTGATTGGTTGGACTTCACTGGCTACACGCAGGTTGCAGCGCTGGTGTGTTTTTATATATAAGGCTGTTCTTGGTAAACCTCCAAGGTACATCAGTTCCAAGCTTGAATGAATTAAAAACTCGCTCAACCTCAGATCCAGCTCCTGGATGAGTTTTAAAATACCACCTGTGCGGACTGAGGACCGAGGCGAGTACTGTTTACTTGTGGTCCTTGGTCCTGGAAGGACCTCCACACAGGTCTCACACTGGCCTCTCCGATCTCCTTGTATTGTTTTAAACAAAAAAAGATCGGAAATCCTTTCCACCCGCTGCCCCTGCTTTGATGTTGAATAAAACAAATTGGTTTGATTGCTATTGTTTTATTGTGCTTTAAACTAAATTTGACTTTTCATTTAAAATATCAGTTGTATGGTAGTCTACTGTATGTGTATTGTGTCTTGTTATGTATGCTTTGTCATAATTCATGCTCGGCCTTCTTGGCCAGATCACCCTTGAAAAAGAGACCTCAGTCTCAAAGGGTTTTTATTTTCTGGTTAAATAAAGGTTTGATGATGATGATGATGATGATGATGATGATGATGATGATGATGATGATGATGATGATGATGATGATGATGATGATGATGATGATGATGATGATGATGATGATGATGATGATGATAAAGAGAGACGTGTTTCCCTGCATGTAGAGACAGCAGCCTCTGTGGTAGCGTCACTCTGCACATTCTTCCCAGACCCTTTGTGCTGCTCGTCTGTGTGTCGTCTGGCCTCACTGTCATGGAGGCTGGCCTCATGGCTCCCAGAAGGCCTCACTGTCATGGAGGCCGGCCTCATGGCTCCCAGAAGGCCTCACTGTCATGGAGGCCGGCCTCATGGCTCCCAGAAGGCCTCACTGTCATGGAGGCCGGCCTCATGGCTCCCAGAAGGCCTCACTGTCATGGAGGCCGGCCTCATGGCTCCCAGAAGGCCTCACTGTCATGGAGGCCGGCCGCATGGCTCCCAGAAGGCCTCACTGTCATGGAGGCCGGCCTCATGGCTCCCAGAAGGCCTCACTGTCATGGAGGCCGGCCGCATGGCTCCCAGAAGGCCTCACTGTCATGGAGGCCGGCCTCATGGCTCCCAGAAGGCCTCACTGTCATGGAGGCCGGCCGCATGGCTCCCAGAAGGCCTCACTGTCATGGAGGCCGGCCGCATGGCTCCCAGAAGGCCTCACTGTCATGGAGGCTGGCCGCATGGCTCCCAGAAGGCCTCACTGTCATGGAGGCCGACCTCATGGCTCCCAGAAGGCCTCACTGTCATGGAGGCCGGCCTCATGGCTCCCAGAAGGCCTCACTGTCATGGAGGCCGGCCTCATGGCTCCCAGAAGGCCTCACTGTCATGGAGGCCGGCCTCATGGCTCCCAGAAGACCTCACTGTCATGGAGGCCGGCCTCATGGCTCCCAGAAGGCCTCACTGTCATGGAGGCCGGCCGCATGGCTCCCAGAAGGCCTCACTGTCATGGAGGCCGGCCTCATGGCTCCCAGAAGGCCTCACTGTCATGGAGGCCGGCCTCATGGCTCCCAGAAGGCCTCACTGTCATGGAGGCCGGCCTCATGGCTCCCAGAAGGCCTCACTGTCATGGAGGCCGGCCTCATGGCTCCCAGAAGGCCTCACTGTCATGGAGGCTGGCCTCATGGCTCCCAGAAGGCCTCACTGTCATGGAGGCCGGCCTCATGGCTCCCAGAAGGCCTCACTGTCATGGAGGCCGGCCGCATGGCTCCCAGAAGGCCTCACTGTCATGGAGGCTGGCCTCATGGCTCCCAGAAGGCCTCACTGTCATGGAGGCCGGCCTCATGGCTCCCAGAAGGCCTCACTGTCATGGAGGCCGGCCGCATGGCTCCCAGAAGGCCTCACTGTCATGGAGGCCGGCCTCATGGCTCCCAGAAGGCCTCACTGTCATGGAGGCTGGCCTCATGGCTCCCAGAAGGCCTCACTGTCATGGAGGCCGGCCTCATGGCTCCCAGAAGGCCTCACTGTCATGGAGGCTGGCCTCATGGCTCCCAGAAGGCCTCACTGTCATGGAGGCTGGCCTCATGGCTCCCAGAAGGCCTCACTGTCATGGAGGCCGGCCTCATGGCTCCCAGAAGGCATCACTGTCATGGAGGCTGGCCTCATGGCTCCCAGAAGGCCTCACTGTCATGGAGGCTGGCCTCATGACTCCCAGAAGGCCTCACTGTCATGGAGGCCGGCCTCATGGCTCCCAGAAGGCCTCACTGTCTAGAACCCACTGTGTGTGGAGTCGTGTCTAGAACCCACTGTGTGTGGAGTCGTGTCTAGAACCCACTGTGTGTAGCGTCGTGTCTAGAACCCACTGTGTGTGGAGTCGTGTCTAGAACCCACTGTGTGTGGAGTCGTGTCTAGAACCCACTGTGTGTGGCGTCGTGTCTAGAAACCACTGTGTGTGGAGTCGTGTCTAGAACCCACAGTGTGTGGAGTCGTGTCTAGAACCCACTGTGCGTGGAGTCGTGTCTAGAACCCACCGCTCGGCCGTGACTTTGCCCTTGTGTTCCCAGCCCTTGCCTGAGGCAGCACACGGCTTCTGTGTGTGTTTGTGTGTGTGGGGTGGGGGGGGTGTGTGTGTGGGGTGTGTGTGTGTGTGTGTGTGTGTGTGTGTGTGTGTGTGGGGGGGGTGGGGTGTGTGTGTGTGGGGGGGGGGGGGGGGGGGGGGGAGGCAGCAGAGATTAGGTTTGACAGGGTAATGCTTTGGAAGGGGGCCTGTTAGATGATTTATACCCGTCTATAATGGCCGTGTGTGTTTCTGTTAGGGCTGATGGAGACAGCGCCGGACTCATTCCTTTAGACACACGGACCATGCTGCGGTCTGCTCCCCCTCGCCTCCGTGTGGCGCTGCTCTCTCCTGCGTCAGAATGTAATGTATAGAGCAGGGCTGAACAGTGCCAGATATATGTCGCACGTGCTACAGCAACAGCATCGGTCTGTGCGATGAATGGATTTACTTCAGTAGCACTGGTGCGATAGGCATTCGGTTCATATCAATACTCTTATTTTGAAAATCCCGTGGCAAGTCTAATTTCCGCCCAAGCGCAGGTCCAGCCATAACATCTATGGCTCCGGCAGCTAACAACGTTTGGTTCATATGGATACTCTTATTTTGAAAATCCCGTGGAGTCGTATCCCCTTGGCTCCACAGCACACAGCAGTCGCGGACATTGAAACAGAGCGAGGCTAGTGTGCCTATTTCGCGACCCAAAACATGTCCCTGCTGTTATATTTCGGCAACGGGTCAAATGCATCTAACATGCTTTGCAATCCTCGCCATTCCTTTATGACCACGTCGTGCTAAAGACCGGAATTAACGTGATGTTAGCGTTGGCACTGCAACTAAATAACACAAATACTGTAACTGAGGGGTACAATTCCCTGACTGTATTGATAAGTATGGTATCATTAAACCACTACCGCTTTATGTACTTTAACTACTGGCCATACAGTACATGATATCTAAATATGATGAACACTTTCCACAATGAAATCGGTTCCAGACAAAGTAATTATTAAGTATTTAATGGAGCAAAAGGTACATCATACACTTATATTACATTTGATTGCACTTGTAAGGCAAAGGATTAGGCGTAGGCAAATCAACACTGAATGTCCATTCTCTGGTTACGCAGGAGGCAATTATACAACCTGGCTCTTAGGGAATTATATCTATGGTACACTGGTGATATAGCGGGATACACTGGACGGGTCCCCCCGGTAGTAAGCCGGCAGGGGTGGGGGGTCTGTCGGTAGTAGAACGTCTGGTCAACGATGCCTAGGGAGACTCCGAGTACAGGAGACAGTGCGATAGACTCTTGATCCGCAGACGAATACAGCTTGGTTCTCTTGTAGACTGTAGCTCCACAGTGAAGAAGAAAGCTAGTCGGCCTCAGGCTGTCTGAGGCGCCGACTCGACTTGACTCCTCGCGGGGTAAATCCAACACTCACATGCGTCGGCGATTATCCGCTCCATAAACCACAGGACCAAAGCAAATATATATTCCAGCCGCAAAGGGCTATGCAGTCGTCGGGTAGGTTAATCCAGTGTACATGTCCATCCGGTCCTCGCCTAGGTCTCCTCGGGTGAAAGCGCCATGAGGTCAGCCCAGCCTGGATAAGAACTCTAGCTAACACGAGGAAGCGTTGGAGATGCTGGTCACTTTAGAACTCTAACCGCACGATGCACCATACACAAATAGACTATTATTGACTTAATAGAAATATGTCGCAATCGACGGTACAGTGCCAAACTCTGACAATTCAGTTATTAATTCGCACGCGGTCTCAATGCTATTCTGGGGCCAAACAGGCCATACTTCACCGCACGTTGTATCGTGGGTGAGGCTTCACTTTTAGTTGCTAACACAACTTCTGACTAAGTAAGACTAAGTGCTTCTGTATTCACCTGCGTCATATTTATATGCACGGTGAACAAATAGTGCCACTCTCATTTCTGTCGCCGTATCCCTGGGCAGGGCCGGGCAAGTACAGACATGTCGTGTCGGTGACTTTGAACTTGGCTCCGGGGGCCGGTCCCCTGGCGCCTGGTCCGTTGTCCAATAGGAGAATGAGATATTATGGGCTATAGTAGGCTAAAGGGATATTCCGTGTATATGTACAAGGAATATACAAGGGATATCAAACAATATACAAATACTATGCAATATATATCAATAAATAAATATATATATTCGGTTTAATCTGATCCTTTGTAACAGCCGCCCCCTAATTAGTCCCACCTAATTAGCTAAGCAGAGATAGATTAACCGCACTGTCCACTACTCAATATCTGCTGTGAGGGTCAGTCAGTTCACAAAGTCATGGGGTCATGGTCGTCATCGATAGTATCGGGGAGCCTTGGCAGTTCTATTAGCCTCGCCACGGGTCGGGTGTAGGTCCGCCCTTGGACGAGCACTTCAGCTGCTCGGACCTTTCCGTCGGCACCGGTGATCACTTTGCTTACGCGGCCAGCCGGCCACATAGCTCGGGGTAGTGACTGGTCGATAATCATGACGACTGTTCCTTCTGTCAAATTGTCTCTCTCCTTTACCCATTTCTGGCGGGTCTGTAGAGACGGTAGGTAGTGGAGTAGGAAGCTGTTCCAAAACTTGTCAGCCAATACTTGACTGTACCTCCACATTCTTCGGCCGTTCGCTCCTTCAGGCCTGTACATTGTCTGGGGTAGCGCGGGGTCCAGCCGCCCCATCAAGAGTGTGTTGGGGGTGACTGGGTCGACATCTGCTACATCACTTGAGACGTAACCGAGGGGCTTTGAGTTCAATACTCCCTCGATCTCCGTGAGGACTGTCATTAAGACTTCTTCTGCCACGGTCTGGGCCCCAAGCACGGCGTACAGGGCTGTCTTTATTGAACGTACTTCTCGTTCCCAAGTTCCACCGAAGTGAGGTGCGTTCGGGGGATTAAACTGGAAGTCAATCTGGGATGGAGCGAGGTGGGTCTTAAGTTCTGGGCCCATAGCTTGGAAGCTCTCTCTCAGCTCTCTTTCTCCGCCTTTGAAGTTTGTCCCGTGATCAGACAATAATATAGACGGTTTGCCTTTCCGCGATGTGAATCTTCGGAAGGCCATAAGGAATGAGTCTGTGCTCATGGTTGGAAGGAGTTCGATATGTATCGCTCGGGTGGTCATGCATTTGAATACAATACCCCACCGCTTCTCGGTTCCTCTTCCTTTCTTTATATACAGCGGGCCGAAACAGTCCATACCGGTGGAGTGAAAAGGCTTGTCGCCGAGTCGGAGGCGACAGGGAGGTAGGTCAGCCATCCGGGGTCTGATGGGACGGGCTTTGCTCCCTGTAGACAGTCTAGCTCATCGGGGAACGAGTCTCTCTGGGCTCGTTGTAGTAGATGAAGTTCTGCTTCTTCGTAGTCAGCTGCTGAAATGTCAGTAGTGGGCTGAACCTCTGGGTGGTGCCACAGAAATGTCTTTAGCTGCGCACTCTCTAGGGTGAGGCAATCGTCTATGTCGGGGTCTGTGGAGACGAGTGTGTTCAATCCACAGAACATAGATTTCTTGTTTTCGGCCTCCTCTTTACTCGCCTCCCGTGGGGTGGGTGTAGGCCACTCTTCTTCCGGGAGCTTGAGAAACTCTGGTCCGTCACTGTATAGGTTGTGACGGGTGAGGTCATCCAGGGACATTCCCCGGGTGATGACGTCAGCTGGGTTGTGTTTTGTGTCCACATACCTCCAGCTCGCTACTTCTGTTAACTCTTGAATCTCTGTGACTCTGACTCCCACGAAGACCTTGTATCTGCACGAATCAGACCGGATCCATGTGAGTACTGTCGTGGAGTCTGACCACAAGATTGTTCTTTGCACCGGAATGGTGAGTTCACGTTGGATTAACGTGGCGAGCTGCGCTCCTGCTAGGGCTGCGCAGAGCTCTAGACGCGGGATAGATTGTTGCTTTCGTGGGGCTATTCTTGAGCGAGCCAGGATGAAAGCAGTATGTATTTCTCCTCCCTCCTCTCGGGCACGCAAGTAGGCCACCGAACCGTAGGCTACTTCGGAGGCGTCGCTGAAGACGTGCAGGTCCATCTGGCATGTCTCTGGCCTCACTGTGGGTGGGAAGTAGCTGCGGCGTATGTTGACACCTGGGAGTGAGCTGAGTTCCGTCTCCCACTCTCTCCATGTGGATGCAAGGTGTTCGGGTATGGGGTCGTCCCAGCCCTGGTCCTTGTCCCATAACGCTCTTACAATCATCTTTGCCCTGGTGGTGTAAGGTAGAATACATCCCAACGGGTCATATTGTCTGGCGAGTGTTCTGTATACACTCCGTCTGGTGGTCGGTAGTGCCGTCGACCTTCCCTGCTCCTTGGTCAGGGGTGTGTGTCTATAATGGAGCGAGTCTGTTTTGAAGCGCCAGACTAGTCCTAGTGTCATTTCTTGGGCTTCTCCTGGGATGGTCGCCATCCAGGTCTCGCTGCTTGCTGCCTTGTCCTCGGGGGAGAGGCTGCGCAATACTTGCGGGTCGCTGCTGGCCCACTGCCTGAGATCAAAGCCGCCTTTGATCAGGGAGGCGCGGAGCTTGAGTAGAAGAGCCTCGGCTTCTTCTGGCGTCGAGACGCTTTGCAGACAGTTGTCCACGTAGAAACTATTTCTTACACTTTGTCGGACCTCTTCATCTGCTGCTGGGTCCTCTGCGACGTGTTTTTGCAGTGCAAACGTAGCACAGCATGGGCTGCATGTGGTTCCGAAAGGGAGGACTTCCCATTGATAGATGGCTGGTTGCTCATCCCCGATCCTCTCTCTCCATAGGAACCGCAGCAGGGGCTTGTCCTCCTCCACTAGTCTCACCTGCAGGAACATCCCTTTGATGTCGCCGCTGATGGCCACCTTGTCCTGGCGGAAACGTAGTAACACGCCTAGTAGAGAGGGGCCGAGTGTTGGGCCGGGCAAGAGCTCTTTATTCAGATTTTGTGATCCGATCTGGTAGCTGCAGTTGAACACAATACGATCCTTGCCGTTGTGGTGGACTTTGTGGTGCGGCACGTACCATGATTCGGTCGTCTGATCGGCCTCTTTAATGTCAATTTTCTTTATGTGTCCCGCTGTGATTAGCTTGTTAATCTCAGCGCGGTACACAATCTCTTGAGCGGGGTCTCTGGCTAGGCGCCGCTCTGTGTTCAATAGATACCGCTCCGTCGCTTCTTTTGTGGCGTGGAAGGTAGGCATACCCTCTCGCCTCAGGAGTGGAGTTGCGTATCTCATCACTCCGTTGACTTTGACTCTCTTTGTCCCTTGCTCGAGGAGGGCTATAGCGTAAATATCTTCCTTAGAACGAATGTCTTTCTTTTCGTTCTTAAAGGGCATTGTCTCTAGTGTCCATAGCCTCTCGACGTGCTGTAGGAGAGTGGTGTCTTCTTCTGTCACTCTGGAGTGGAGGCAGTTAGTGGCTGCTGTTCGGTTAAGAGACTTAGCGAGGGGGCCTTGTAATGTCCATCCTAGGCGGGTCTCGACTGCTGCAGGACAGCCTCTGGGTCCTGTGTGGACCCGGTCTATCGGGACTATGAGGTCTGCATGGTCAGAGCCTATCAGCAGGGTCGGGGTGGCACCGTCTATGGGCGGTATAGGTAGTTGGCGCAGGTGCACATATTTAACCATCAGCTTGGCGATGGGGTAGGTGTACTGCGACAGGCCTATTTCTTGGCTGGTGAAAGCATTAGTAATCCTATACCGTCTCTCTGGCTGCCCGCTTGCTGCGATAGTGAAGGAGACATTCTCGCCCTTTATCGTCTTTAGATCTCTTCTTATTGTCCGAATCGTCATCTGGTTTTCGCTCCCCCGCAGGCCCAGCTGGGCCGCAGCGGACGCGAGGAGAAGGGTCTTCTCTGACCCGTCGTAAAGGACGGCGTAAGTGTCCATGACCTTATCTTGGTAACTCAGTGTTACTCGGACCACCTTTAAGAGCACCTGGGCGCCCCCGCTGCTAGCGGGGTCAATGTACATAACACTTGCCTTTGTGCTGCTTGAGGGTGCAGGCTTTCTTCTGTTACTGTCGTGTAGGACATCTAGGTGGGCTCCGTCACACCGACTACACCTCTTCTTTAAGAGGCAATCGGCTGCCATGTGACTGCGCGCACATCGGTAACAGCGTCGGTTGGACTTTATCCATTGACTCACTTCTTCAGCGGTCATCTTCTTGAACATGTCACATTGTGACAACCAGTGTTCCTTTTCGCAGTACGGGCACACCATCTTCCACTTCTCTTTCATCGAGGGGGTACTGTGGTTCTTGCTGCTCGGTACTGATTCTGATTGGTGCATGACAGTCACCAATCTTCGGCCATCGTTTGCTCTCCTAGGTCCCTCTCTGGAGCTTGGTGTGCTCCGCACGAACGTATCCAATCGTAGGCTGCTGACTTCTCTCGCCAGGAAGTCGGCCAGGTCTAGGAGGGATGGCTCGGGACCGTTAGGATCACGGTGGTCTCTTTGCCGCCTGAAGCGCTCTTGTCGGGCGGGCGGAAGCTTCTCTAAAATCCTCTCGACATTAGAGTTTGCGTATAGTTCGTGCATACCCTTTTCTCGTTGCGCCCCCAGCATCCCTACCAGGGATTGTACCTTGATAGACAGGTCGTCTAGTGAGCGATTGTCTGTTGCTGGGGGTAGGCGGTCAATATGCCTTATCTCTTGTATTACGTAGTCCCATATGCGTCCATATCTTTGGTCGAGTGCTGCTAGAGCTGCTGTGTATGGGGTAGTAGAGGTGGCATAGGCCAGCGCTATATTGTGCGCTCGGGGCACCTTGAGGTGCTTCAATAGGATAGCATACTTGTGGCGTTCATCAGCTACATCAGCCATCATTGTCTCTAAGCACATCCGTAGCTCCGTGTACTGTGCTCTGTTCTCATGGGTGAAGTCTGGAAACGTCGGTGTGCCAATGTATGATGCCGTAGATGGCTGGCACATCGGTGAGCGTTGGAAGAGAGGCCTCCTAGGCGAGTCTCCTCTTACGCCTCTCGGTGGGCTGGTACCGGCAGGGTACCATGGCCCGCGTATCCAGGTGCTATTCCTCGGGACTGGTCGTGCGTCAATCTCACCCGTGAATTGAGTCGGGGGTCTGTAGCGCAGAGCCGCGGGGGTAGAGCCTGGGCTGTACTGGACCTCCTGGTCCTGTGGAGTACTGTGCTGCTGTCAGGCTTGACTCTCCTCCTCTCCCTCTTCTTCTTCCTCTGTCAGGTCCTCTAGATCCTGTAGTCGTCTATTTAGCCTCTCCGCGGTGTATACCGTTCCTTCCTTGTAGCTGGGTCTCACTGGGACCGGTCGGGGAAGGAGTTCGGAGGGGGGTATAGGCTCTCTCTGTGGTCGGGCTCAGGGTCGCTTGATCGGTTAGGGGAGGGTGCCCTTGACCCGTGTCTTGACGAGGCCCTGGAACCCCGTGCGGAGGGAGGGGGTGTTGCCCTGGCGATCAGCTGCTCCATTAGCTGCGCTTGTAATCGGTCGCGCTCGGCTTCGCGCTTGTTGAGAGCGATGTCGCGCTCTGCTTCTCTTTGGGCACCGGCAGCGGCGCGCTGGGCGTCGGCCCGGTCCCTGGTCATATTCTCTTCCGTCTGAAGGCGTCTAATCTCTAGACGTATACGATCTTCATCGCTCCGTTGCTGCGCTTGAAGGCGTTCTCTTTCCATGGAAGAATGTTCGCGCTCACTAAGCGTCAGTGCTTGGAGTCGATCGCGCTCTGTTGAGGCTGCTAGGCTGGCGAGGAATGCCTGTGCCAGCATCTTGTCCGCCTCGCTGGGGGAAGACGCTGGTTGAGGTGATCCGCTCCTGGCAGTACTCGTTGGAGATGCGTTCTCCTGCGGGGAGTCCTGGAGCTCTATCTCCTGGGCGCTCTCCTCTTCTTGTACCGGGCAGAGTTCCATCTCTGGAGGGTTGTCTTCCTCCTGGAGCTCTCCGGGGACTACTTCTTCGGTCTTGGCGGGGGGTAAAGTCGTGTCAGTTCCCTCCTGGTCCCCACCGTGAGCTTGGTCAGTTACATTAGAACCCACTAGGGCCTCTGTTGGCGGGGTAGCCTGGTTGATAGGGTCGGACATAATTTTACTTTCTACTTTTTCCGCGTTTACCGTCTGTAGAAGGCTAGGTAGTATACTGGCAGCGTAATCCTCTAAGTACTGAGGTGGCTGCCGTCTACGCTGCGGGCGATCTACTTTTTTGTGGAGTGTTCATCATAGGCCATTTCAATATTAATACCACTATATTAATATTACACTAGTTACCCTCCGGCTCGAAGGACCAATTGTAACTGAGGGGTACAATTCCCTGACTGTATTGATAAGTATGGTATCATTAAACCACTACCGCTTTATGTACTTTAACTACTGGCCATACAGTACATGATATCTAAATATGATGAACACTTTCCACAATGAAATCGGTTCCAGACAAAGTAATTATTAAGTATTTAATGGAGCAAAAGGTACATCATACACTTATATTACATTTGATTGCACTTGTAAGGCAAAGGATTAGGCGTAGGCAAATCAACACTGAATGTCCATTCTCTGGTTACGCAGGAGGCAATTATACAACCTGGCTCTTAGGGAATTATATCTATGGTACACTGGTGATATAGCGGGATACACTGGACGGGTCCCCCCGGTAGTAAGCCGGCAGGGGTGGGGGGTCTGTCGGTAGTAGAACGTCTGGTCAACGATGCCTAGGGAGACTCCGAGTACAGGAGACAGTGCGATAGACTCTTGATCCGCAGACGAATACAGCTTGGTTCTCTTGTAGACTGTAGCTCCACAGTGAAGAAGAAAGCTAGTCGGCCTCAGGCTGTCTGAGGCGCCGACTCGACTTGACTCCTCGCGGGGTAAATCCAACACTCACATGCGTCGGCGATTATCCGCTCCATAAACCACAGGACCAAAGCAAATATATATTCCAGCCGCAAAGGGCTATGCAGTCGTCGGGTAGGTTAATCCAGTGTACATGTCCATCCGGTCCTCGCCTAGGTCTCCTCGGGTGAAAGCGCCATGAGGTCAGCCCAGCCTGGATAAGAACTCTAGCTAACACGAGGAAGCGTTGGAGATGCTGGTCACTTTAGAACTCTAACCGCACGATGCACCATACACAAATAGACTATTATTGACTTAATAGAAATATGTCGCAATCGACGGTACAGTGCCAAACTCTGACAATTCAGTTATTAATTCGCACGCGGTCTCAATGCTATTCTGGGGCCAAACAGGCCATACTTCACCGCACGTTGTATCGTGGGTGAGGCTTCACTTTTAGTTGCTAACACAACTTCTGACTAAGTAAGACTAAGTGCTTCTGTATTCACCTGCGCCATATTTATATGCACGGTGAACAAATAGTGCCACTCTCATTTCTGTCGCCGTATCCCTGGGCAGGGCCGGGCAAGTACAGACATGTCGTGTCGGTGACTTTGAACTTGGCTCCGGGGGCCGGTCCCCTGGCGCCTGGTCCGTTGTCCAATAGGAGAATGAGATATTATGGGCTATAGTAGGCTAAAGGGATATTCCGTGTATATGTACAAGGAATATACAAGGGATATCAAACGATATACAAATACTATGCAATATATATCAATAAATAAATATATATATTCGGTTTAATCTGATCCTTTGTAACAAATACAATAGGCACATTTGTGACTGTTACAAATATAACACGTTTTATACTTGTGCTACAAGATTTTGGCCTGTGCTACAAAACAATCAACCTCTGTAGCACCAGTGCTATGTGCAAAAAAAGTTTACGTACAGCCCTGATATAGAGCTATGTCAAACTGGAACAAACTGCCATTGCATCTACCACATATTACCAGTAAGCCAAGTTTCAAAAAGAAATTGAGAACAGTGATTTTACAGAAATAAATCATTTTATGATATACTTTTTTTCTTTTTTTTATACAAATGAGGGCATCTGTGTCAAGTGGCAGGGGAGGGTTGGGACCTCTGTGACCTCTCACCTCTGTGGAGCTTCATCCATGTAGACAGACACATGACTATCTTTACTGTCATTACTATTCTTTGTGTTGGTGTTGTTGCTTGTACAATGTGCATGGAAGTATTGTTTTATTCTGATTGTACAATGATTTTATGTTTGAATGTGTTCTGTTATTTTGGGGGGACCCCAGGAAGAGTAGCTGTTACTATGGTAACAACTAATGGGGATCCTAAATAAACTCTCCTCTCCTCTCTGGTGGCTAAAGCTGTTCCGGAGGCTGACGCACACAGAAACAACTCTACATCCCCACCAACGTTACGTTACGAGTGTATAAACACATCTGTGGGCACATATAGTGTAGGGCTGACCTCGACTAGTCCAATAGTCAACTAATCGATCGAACGGAGCCGTAGTCGAATGTCAACCTCTTAGTCGAATGCAAAATTTTTTTATAATAATGAATTATAATATACCTGTATATATTTTTTCTTCTGGATTTTTTTATCATTCTTTCCAAAAGCGAATAGGCCTAGAAGCGTGTCTAAAACTAACGGCTCACATACCAGAGGCTAACTGCCTAAGAAAACAGGCACAGAGGCACTGAAAGAGGATTTCACCATCTAATGAACACACTAGACAAATATCAACATGTATCCATCAGTGGATCAATTGCATGCTTTTGCAGAGAACAAGAAGCCTAATGGTCACATTTGTGATACTTTTCTTTTTTTACTTCTAGAAGCTCTAGAAGCATGGTAGTTTGCTCTGGATAAAAAAATAAACGTTCACAAGAAACAACATGTTGTCTACTTTCAAATTGTATAAAGGTCATGTGTCTAGCTTGAATCATCACATGACCAGGCCAGTCTACTTATTGTTTGTCCATGCAGCACAAAATGGCTGCCAGAAAACCCCACAAAAAGAAGTAAGTACAACATCTTACTTTACAGATTAAACTATAGTATGTTGTATATATACTAATTAAAGGGTCTTCTACTGATATGTAATGACAATGATATGCTTGCATGCATATTTTAACCTTAAGAGGTGGAAATGTAACCAAACAAAAGTGACCATTGGGATAAAACATAGTCAGAAATGGGCGATTTTGACGATTTCTCTTATTCATCCACGTTTTTTGATGATCACCCAGACTACACATAATGACCACCCAGACTACACATAATGACCACCCAGACTACATGATGACCACCCAGACTACACATAATGACCACCCAGACTACATAATGACCACCCAGACTACATAATGACCACCCAGACTACATAATGACCACCCAGACTACACATAATGACCACCCAGACTACATAATGACCACCCAGACTACATAATGACCACCCAGACTACACATAATGACCACCCAGACTACACATAATGACCACCCAGACTACATGATGACCACCCAGACTACATAATGACCACCCAGACTACATAATGACCACCCAGACTACATAATGACCACCCAGACTACATAATGACCACCCAGACTACATAATGACCACCCAGACTACATGATGACCACCCAGACTACATAATGACCACCCAGACTACATGATGACCACCCAGACTACATAATGACCACCCAGACTACACATAATGACCACCCAGACTACATAATGACCACCCAGACCACATAATGACCACCCAGACTACATGATGACCACCCAGACTACATGATGACCACCCAGACTACACATAATGACCACCCAGACCACATAATGACCACCCAGACTACACATAATGACCACCCAGACTACATGATGACCACCCAGACTACACATAATGACCACCCAGACTACACATAATGACCACCCAGACTACACATAATGACCACCCAGACTACATGATGACCACCCAGACTACACATAATGACCACCCAGACTACATGATGACCACCCAGACTACACATAATGACCACCCAGACTACACATAATGACCACCCAGACTACATGATGACCACCCAGACTACACATAATGACCACCCAGACTACATGATGACCACCCAGACTACATGATGACCACCCAGACTACACATAATGACCACCCAGACTACATGATGACCACCCAGACTACACATAATGACCACCCAGACTACACATGATGACCACCCAGACTACACATAATGACCACCCAGACTACACATAATGACCACCCAGACTACACATAATGACCACCCAGACTACACATAATGACCACCCAGACTACATGATGACCACCCAGACTACACATAATGACCACCCAGACTACATGATGACCACCCAGACTACATAATGACCACCCAGACTACATAATGACCACTCAGACTACACATGATGACCACCCAGACTACACATAATGACCACCCAGACTACACATGATGACCACCCAGACTACATGATGACCACCCAGACTACATAATGACCACCCAGACCACATAATGACCACCCAGACTACATAATGACCACCCAGACCACATAATGACCACCCAGACCACATAATGACCACCCAGACTACATAATGACCACCCAGACTACATAATGACCACCCAGACTACATAATGACCACCCAGACTACACATAATGACCACCCAGACTACATAATGACCACCCAGACTACACATAATGACCACCCAGACTACATAATGACCAGCCAGACTACATAATGACCACCCAGACTACATGATGACCACCCAGACTACATAATGACCACCCTCACAACGCTTCTTCACTCTGCTGCCCTCCGGGAGGAGAATGAGGAGCCTCCGAGCTGCAGGACCAGCAGACTAAGAGACAGCTTCACACACCAGGCTGTCAGGAAGCTGAACTCTCTCCCAGCCCCCCCCCCCCCCCCACACACACACACCCAGCCCCCCCCCCTCTCTTACCTGCCTCCACAGAACCTGGACTAAACCCCCCCCCCCCCCCCCACACACACACACCCAGCCCCCCCCCCCTCTCTTACCTGCCTCCACAGAACCTGGACTAACCCCCCCCCCCCACACACACACACCCAGCCCCCCCCTCTCTTACCTGCCTCCACAGAACCTGGACTAAACCCCCCCCCCCCCACACACACACCCAGCCCCCCCCCTCTCTTACCAGCCTCCACAGAACCTGGACTAAACCCCCCCCCCCCACACACACACCCAGCTCCCCCCCCTCTCTTACCTGCCTCCACATAACCTGGACTAAACCCCCCCCCCCCCTCTCTTACCTGCCTCCACAGAACCTGGACTAAACCCCCCCCCCCCCCACACACACACACCCAGCCCCCCCCCCCCCTCTCTTACCTGCCTCCACAGAATCTGGACTCCTCTCTTACTCTGCCCCCCCCCCCCCCCTACAGACTCTGGACTAACCCCCCCCCCCCCCACTGACACACACACTGCCACTTTACTTTACTGCCATTATTTAGTTTATTTATTTAAATGTTGACTATGTTAGATCCCAATGGTCACTATTGTGACCAAGCATAAAACTAAAATGTTCACCAACTTAACCATCATAAAATTAAAAAATAAATACAGATAATCTGTTAGGGAGGTCTAAGGAACAAAATGCAAGCACTTACATTGCAAGAAAAAATTTGGGATTAAATGTGTTAAGCACCCCCCCACAGCCCAAATGGAATGATACAAAAATATATATGTATATATTTAAATTTAAATGTTTTTGCATTCAGGGGGGGGGGGGGGGGGGGGGGGGGGGTGGGGACCAGTCGACTATCTGCATATTTTGGCCAATCAAAGTCAACTATACACATCCTTAGTCGGGGACAGGCCTAGTATAGTGTGTACGGTTAAGTGTTCTTGGCTATTTCAAATAGTTGATTATTGTATATTGGAGCTTGTGTGTGTGTGTGTGTGTGTGTGTGTGTGTGTGTGTGTGTGTGTGTGTGTGTGTGTGTGCGCGTGCATATTTGTGAAAAAGGGCTTTTAAATATGCTGCTCCTTCATCCTGGAACAAGATACAGGAGGACCTCAAATTACCAGGACTGGTCACCCTCGGAGAATTCAAAGCCATTTTAAAATCCTACGAACTCAGTTCCCTCCGACAGTGCAACTGTGTTTGATAACTTGGCTGTTTGATAACTAGCCTGAAATTGGATCTTGCTGTGAATGTTTTATCTGTATTTTATTGTGATGTTCTTTTTTATGCTGAAACTTTCTGCTGCCTTGCTTGGCCAGATCGCTGTTGAAAAGATTTATATTCATATCATATCATATCTCAATGATGCTTATCTGGTTAAATAAAAGATTTTATTGATTGATTGATTGATTGATTGATTGATTGATTGATTGATTGATTGATTGATTGATTGATTGATTGATTGATTGGGAGGTGGGAGGGGGGGCGTTTGATGATCCATGTTGATGTCCCAGTGGTTAAATAACATGCTGTACCGCAAACGATAACCACCAACCATAGTTGTGTGGCATTAAAGTATCTTGTATCTTGTGTATCTACCAAAAAATGGAAGTAAACTAAACGAATCGCAGAAAACACCATCGCTGCAAATATGCGATGTTTTGTAATTATACAAATTATATGTTATAAATAATACGGCTATTACCCCCTCTTCTCGTGTGATTCTAATAATAATATAATAACTTTATTTATATAACAGCAATTCATACAGATGGCAGCTCAAAGTGCTTTACACAAAGAACTAAACAAAAGGATAATAAAAATATATATAATAATAATAATAATAATAATAATAATAATAATAATAATAATAATAATAATAATAATAATAATAATAATAATAATAATAATAATAATAATAATAATAATAATAATAATAATAATAATAATAATAATAATAATAGCTAAATTAGACAGTAAACAATAAGAAAAAAAAGAAAACAGTCAAATAAGACATCAAAAAAGAACAAATAAAATGATACAAACGATAATTAAATATTTAAGTTAAAATGATAGAAAAACAAGACAATAAAATAAAGATAATAATTCATTTAAAAGCTAGTTTAAAAAGGTACGTTTTGAGCTGTTTTTTAAAAGTAATTCCAACATCTGCTTCAAAATAGTTGTTAACATCAATACTACAGCCCCCCCCCCCCCCCCCCCCGGTTGTTGTACACTCTGCATTATACTCTGTGTTACAGCTCCACTTACAGAAGCACGTCGCATCTCTGCACCTCCTCTCTCACTGCTCTGCCCCTGTTTCTAGATGCACACGTGGGAAATTACCTCCCGTCTCTCTCAAAGAAATAGTTCACTATCAGGTATCAGGCTCTTCAGTTACTCTCCACCCTGTCTCTGCCGCTCTCCTAACCACAGAACCCCGAGCCCCAGAAGCCACGAGCGCATCACTTCCTGTGAGGTCAGGGGTCATATAGGAACATTACAGAAGCCACTGATAAGCACAGGTAAGAGGATAACGCAAACAGGAAGCGGGGGTTTTCACACGTGGGGCTCTGTCAGACAGAGATATGGGCTGAGAGAGAACTATGATGAGGTTATGGTGGAGATGCATATGCCCGCTCTGGGCCGGGGCAGGAAGGAGCAGAAATAGATACCTTTTCTCCCCGCAGTGCCGGGAAAATGCAACTCATATTGGACCATGATGTCACCAGGCCATACTAACACAAGCTGACACAGAGGGCACACTGGCAGAGAGATAACTGACACAGAGATAACTGGCAGAGATAACTGACACAGAGGGCACACTGGCAGAGAGATAACTGACACAGAGGGCACACTGGCAGAGAGATAACTGACACA
This sequence comes from Notolepis coatsorum, assembly GCF_963971535.1. NCBI lineage: Eukaryota > Metazoa > Chordata > Actinopteri > Aulopiformes > Paralepididae > Notolepis > Notolepis coatsorum. The sequence goes on along the minus strand of NC_140170.1, from coordinate 19,213,407 downwards.
GAGGGCACACTGGCAGAGAGATAACTGACACAGAGGGCACACTGGCAGAGATAACTGACACAGAGGGCACACTGGCAGAGATAACTGACACAGAGGGCACACTGACAGAGAGATAACTGACACAGAGGGCACACTGACAGAGATAACTGACACAGAGGGCACACTGACAGAGATAACTGACACAGAGGGCACACTGACAGAGAGATAACTGACACAGAGGGCACACTGGCAGAGATAACTGACACAGAGGGCACACTGACAGAGATAACTGACACAGAGATAACTGACACAGAGATAACTGACACAGAGATAACTGACACAGAGAGGGCACACTGGCAGAGACTACTGACACAGAGGGCACACTGGCAGAGAGATAACTGACACAGAGATAACTGACACAGAGGGCACACTGGCAGAGATAACTGACACAGAGATAACGTTAGGTTATGACTATAACCAAGTTCTGTTAGTTAGGGGAGATGCTTGGCATCGCTACTGCACTATCTCGCGTACGTGCACGCGTACTGAATAAACCACAAATGTACCTCTAATACCAGTATTAGTCTGACCACACCCCTCATCAGCTTACCTTCATAAGCAGGTGTGTGGTCACCTGCTCTCCTCCTTCCCAAGCTTTCACCACAAGGTGAGGACAAGGGCTGCAGCGGCCGTCCGATGCCAAGCATCGCCCCTAACTAACAGAACTTGGTTATAGTCATAACCTAACGTTCTGTATCGTTAGTGGCTTAGCTTGGCATCGCTACTGCACAAGGGAGGCCAAGCGGAGCCACTTGGCTGACAAATACACCCCGCTGACAGCCCCCCAAAACCATCAGAACAGGGAGGGCCGAGCCCCCCCGACCCCCCCTAATGGAGGGTAGCCCCCCTATTAGGGACGTCACGGGAGGGCGACGGACCCGACCGTGCGAAGAGGCACTCAAGCAACTCAACGCACAGGGTGAGCAGACCGTGGCTTGACCCCACGACTACACACACGCACAACCCGCATGCCACCCGGGAACGAACGGAGGAACAACCTCGTTACTGCCCCCAGAATCACGGGGCCAAGGGCAAACCCAACCCCGTGGCAAGGCCGTAGCAGCGGAGCACGAAGGAAGACCCAGACCCACCAAAAGGACTGGACTCCCTAGAATGGGGGCCCGGAGAAGTCCATGATGCCAGCATCAAGACCCCACCAGGTGGGCACGTAGTGCCCCGCCCCCCACATCGCCAGCGTATTCGGACAAAGGCCCCTCAGTTACTGCACCCGGTATTCCCAGGCGGAACCAACCAGGCCAGAACCTGCCCAGCTTCCGAGATCGGACGAGATCGGGCGTGTTCAGGTCGGTATGGCCGTAAGCCGAGCGGGCCCCGTCCCCCCAATAGTACACCGCCTGGCACACTGACCCTGCAGAATAGGCAGTCAGCATGGCCGTAAGCACACAAAAAAGGTTAACCAACGGAAGCAGGCAGCGCACCGGGGAAAAACCAGGCAACAGGCTGTTAACCCTAGCCTGGAGACTGCGGACGAGACAGGCGCCAGAGGGGACAGCTGAACACAGCCGCCCCGGCGGAAGGAGCGTAAGCTGGTGGTGTTGCATGACCAAGCCTCCATTTAACAACCCCCACCCAGAGGGGTCGAGGCAGAGAAGGCTGACACGATTGGCAGACGTCATGAACGTGCAGGGGCACCCTCAAACGGTGAACCCGGGAGTTGACACTGCTCCAACACACCAGGGAATCAACCACCTCGGTGTTACCCAAAGCGGTGGCTGTTCCTATAACCCCTCAAGAAAAAACTCCAAAACACACCTGCGGGTATACACCGGCTATACCGCAGTACAAGTGTTTCAGTTTCCAAAAAGGGTTAACCCAGGCCTACGGGTCGCAAACATCACTTCGGACCGGGCCTGGCGGTACGGGAAGCACAGGGTCACCAGAGGAGGTCAAAAAACCACCCCCACAGGCCCCTCTTCGCCATGCGTGAGAGAGGAGCGAAAAATAATGGAGAACCAGCCCCTAAGCACACCGTACCCGGTATTCCCCGGCGGTCTCCCAACCAAGTACTAACCAGGACCAACCTGTGTAGCGGCCGAGATCCGACGAGATCGAGCGCGTACAGAATGGCATGGCTGTAAGCCATGACGACAGTGCTGAGTAAAAACATACCCAACCAGGGTCTCCATAGCGCTTAACCCTGTGACACCCAGACCGACCTGGCATTTTTCCCCCTGAAAAAAGCCCAAGTCCCTCAGGGTACCAGAACAGCAGATCTGCATCCCCGGCGGACAACGGGTTCAACTGATCTGGACCAGCGTGACCAGAACCAGTCCCGTGCCCTAACCACGCCGACATGCCTACTCCAGGAGAAGGGCAGATATGCGTGTTGATCTTAACATGAAAAGAAGGCGCCACCCAGACGTACGGACGAACCGCGCCTGGTGGCCCACCCCAAGGGCGTGAGACCCCACTACATATGTTCAGATCCATCCCGTCATCATCCCCCAGACATGAATGAGAATCCGTCGACAACCCACCCAGGTCATGGGATGTGGTCGCCGGAAGAGGAAAAACCCCCATCTCAGTTGCTTTATAAAAACGCTGTTTCAACCACAAGCAACCAAGGCGTGCCAGTCAATCGCCTGTTTACAGCGAGCTAGCACTATACGTGCGTCGGGACACACCCCCATCAATGAACAGGCTATTTAGACCTGTCATTGAATCCCCTAGGCGCCCAGGGGAACGACAAGAGGGGTGTGACACTCCCTAACTCCAACACTTCTGGAATAGAAAGAAGGAAGCATCAACAGTATGTATCCCAGTCTACACAGCCGGGGTAAAAAATGTTCACATTTTTACATCCCACCACCCTCCCATAGGAAAGAGACGGGGATCCCCAGAGAGACTTCCCACGCGAGCTGTACAGATTGAAAAGAATATATTGCACCTTGAGCCATGTAAAAAACTGGTTTTAGGGCCTCCGGGGAAGAGGCACCGAACCCATACACACTCAATAAACGAATTGAATCGAATATACATACAATAGAAAAGGACCCTTCTAGAGGGTCCACTCACTTTGACAATCTGAGGAGGAAGGCTCTGTACTCTGATGGAGGCTTCCTCACATGGAAGAAGGAGTCCGAACTCACAGAAGGCCTGAGTAGGCGCTTGGTGAGGAGGAGCCCTGACCACCCCCCCTGAAAACAGATCCATCACATGGACCTGAACAGCACACGGAAGTCCTACCAACAGAGACGCGCACGGTGACGTACTCTATGGCGGGGGAATTCCTGCGGTGCACACGCCCAATATACCAGGCCGTGGGACCAGGAACTCCCTCCCCCCCCCCCCCCCCCCCCCTCCGTAACGTGCCGAACCGCCACGTGACGGGAACCTTGAAGGACAGGGGGTGTACCCCTGACCGACAGAACAATGGGGAGAGGAAAGGTTACCAGTTCACCCCTTTACGACCCCACACCCATGATACGACGTAACGACAAAAAGAGAATATGACACAGTCATAGTCAGCTCTATGAAGCGTTTCACAGCTCCACACAGCGCATGAGCTAACCTGCTATCTGATTTTTACTAAGGAAAAACACAGAATAGAGAAGGCTCTAAGAACCCCGGTCCAACATACACATGTGCTTCTGTGGCCAGTACAACCCAGTTGTAGGTCACATGACACACACAACCCATCATCACCTACAAAAAATGGCAAAAACACTCAACAGAGGAACGCCGTTTTTTTTCACAATGAGAGAATACATCATTCTTGATTAGTATCGACCACAGGCCTTGCTAAGCACACATGACAGCAACCAAACCAATTTCCCTTTAGGAAATAAGTTTCTCCAGCAGATTTAGCACAACCTCAGCAATCAAGCTAAGAGTCACATCGTATCCCTACCACACAAAAGACACAATTAATGCACAACATGTCTGATAGGAGGTGATAAAGTCCCCAGGGAACCGGGGGGGAAAAACACAATCCTCCTATTTTACCCTCAATACGGCCAGTTAAAACAGGAAAACCTGTTAATGTGTGAACTCACTGTTCATTGTCATTACAGTCTGAGAAAGAACATTCTTTTACTCACTTGTCACCAAGCATAGCTTCATAGGTCAGTTGCCTTAGTAGTGAGTACACGGTACACATAAACACCATGATGTTTCTCACACAACAACCAGATCAACACATCACGATCTGCACGGAGAAGCTAACTGCCAGTGACAAAAACAGCTCACACACAACCCGCAACGTATCCCAAATGCATTGCAACAACACACGTTTTGGGAAAAAACACCGTTATTCACAATACATTTAGCAAAGTAAAACCAGAAGACGTGTTATGAGGTCTGGCCAACCCCGTACCTACCCGGAACGCAGATCAGCGAAGTGCAGTCACAAGACACCGTAGAACACAGCCGTCCTGTGTTGTTCGACCCGGGCAGCGTCGCCGCTCCACCAGTCACTACAGTCCTCTTTGTTGACGCAATCCCCGTCTAGGCTCAGGCAGGGTCGACGAACATCCCCTGTCAAGGATGACGTCGTGGTCAAGAGTGTAAAACATGTTAAAATCAAAGCACGTTCAACAGAATAGCATCAAGCTAACGGCTGCTCCAACCGTTCGGGTGCTATTGCTTCCGCTCGCGAGACGCCGATCTAACGACGCACGCGATCAGAAGCGAGCTCCCGGCGGCGCGCGAGAAGCTAAGCTACCCCGCGCCAGGCCACTGACCGGCTAACCGTAAGCCATGAACATGTAAACAATGACATAACACTCACCCAGACAGGCCGCCGTTCTGAACCCCTCCTCACTTTTTAAGAGAAAAGAGAAAACAAGACGTCAACACCGCTTCACAACGGTGACATTACCACGTCCGGCGGAATCAGCACAGTACCAACTGGCCTGTATAGCTGACTTTGAACATGAATCTGCCGCTATCGCACATTACATGCACATATCCCCTCGTGAAGGAATACTCTCATTTGGATATGAAAGATGGGGTCTTAACACGGTGACAGAGAGAATCCACTCGTCCAGAACACACAGGGATCACCAGTGTCAATGGTCGCGGCCCACTAGTTAAAACTATAATGGTCGCCAGACCAAGGCCTTCTGTCGCCTAGGCGGCTAAACAAAGGACCCTAGCCTGGGGCCGGTTTCCATAAACTTTGTCAAGTAGCCCCCATAGCACTAACAGACAAGTGGAGCCCGCCAGCAAACACTACTCACCCAACCTGGAACGCACCGCTCCTCACAACAGCGGCATGTCCGACAGTTCAGCTGTGGCCTGACAGGTTTCACCCCAACAAACACAGCAAGGAACTGCAGTTGAGAAGCATGCAGCGGCGTGCTCCCAATACGAAAACCGGTGGAGGGTTTTTAGAATGATCATCATCTTCTAGACACTCCAGTACGAAGACAATATCGCCGTATTTTCTCGAAAATAGTGAGAGAGAAAATAAAGATATGATGTCAACGTATCCTTGTTTCCCAAGCTGTTCCTAATCCAATTTCTTCCATCATGGTGTCAAGTGTGGGGATCTACCGAGGCACCTCTTCCTTGTGGTGAAAGCGAGAAGGAGGAGAGCAGGTGACCACACACCTGCTTATGAAGGTAAGCTGATGAGGGGTGTGGTCAGACTAATACTGGTATTAGAGGTACATTTGTGGTTTATTCAGTACGCGTGCACGTACGCGAGATAGTGCAGTAGCGATGCCAAGCTAAGCCACTAACGATACAGAACTGACACAGAGGGCACACTGGCAGAGAGATAACTGACACAGAGATAACTGACACAGAGGGCACACTGACAGAGATAACTGACACAGAGGGCACACTGGCAGAGAGATAACTGACACAGAGGGCACACTGGCAGAGAGATAACTGACACAGAGGGCACACTGACAGAGATAACTGACACAGAGGGCACACTGGCAGAGAGATAACTGACACAGAGGGCACACTGACAGAGAGATAACTGACACAGAGGGCACACTGGCAGAGAGATAACTGACACAGAGGGCACACTGACAGAGAGATAACTGACACAGAGGGCACACTGACAGAGAGATAACTGACACAGAGGGCACACTGACAGAGATAACTGACACAGAGGGCACACTGACAGAGATAACTGACACAGAGGGCACACTGACAGAGAGATAACTGACACAGAGGGCACACTGACAGAGAGATAACTGACACAGAGGGCACACTGGCAGAGATAACTGACACAGAGGGCACACTGGCAGAGAGATAACTGACACAGAGGGCACACTGGCAGAGAGATAACTGACACAGAGGGTACACTGGCAGAGAGATAACTGACACAGAGGGCACACTGGCAGAGAGATAACTGACACAGAGGGCACACTGGCAGAGATAACTGACACAGAGGGCACACTGACAGAGAGATAACTGACACAGAGGGCACACTGGCAGAGAGATAACTGACACAGAGGGCACACTGGCAGAGAGATAACTGACACAGAGGGCACACTGACAGAGAGATAACTGACACAGAGGGCACACTGGCAGAGAGATAACTGACACAGATGGCACACTGGCAGAGATAACTGACACAGAGGGCACAATGACAGAGATAACTGACACAGAGGGCACACTGACAGAGAGATAACTGACACAGAGGGCACACTGACAGAGAGATAACTGACACAGAGGGCACACTGACAGAGAGATAACTGACACAGAGGGCACACTGACAGAGAGATAACTGACACAGAGGGCACACTGACAGAGATAACTGACACAGAGGGCACACTGGCAGAGAGATAACTGACACAGAGGGCACACTGGCAGAGATAACTGACACAGAGGGCACACTGACAGAGATAACTGACACAGAGGGCACACTGACAGAGATAACTGACACATAGGGCACACTGACAGAGATAACTGACACAGAGGGCACACTGGCAGAGAGATAACTGACACAGAGGGCACACTGGCAGAGATAACTGACACAGAGGGCACACTGACAGAGAGATAACTGACACAGAGGGCACACTGGCAGAGATAACTGACACAGAGGGCACACTGGCAGAGAGATAACTGACACAGAGGGCACACTGACAGAGATAACTGACACAGAGGGCACACTGGCAGAGATAACTGACACAGAGGGCACACTGGCAGAGATAACTGACACAGAGGGCACACTGACTGAGAGATAACTGACACAGAGGGCACACTGGCAGAGATAACTGACACAGAGGGCACACTGACAGAGAGATAACTGACACAGAGGGCACACTGGCAGAGATAACTGACACAGAGGGCACACTGGCAGAGATAACTGACACAGAGGGCACACTGGCAGAGATAACTGACACAGAGGGCACACTGACAGAGATAACTGACACAGAGGGCACACTGGCAGAGATAACTGACACAGAGGGCACACTGACAGAGATAACTGACACAGAGGGCACACTGACAGAGAGATAACTGACACAGAGGACACACTGGCAGAGATAACTGACACAGAGGGCACACTGGCAGAGAGATAACTGACACAGAGGGCACACTGACAGAGATAACTTACACAGAGGGCACACTGGCAGAGAGATAACTGACACAGAGGGCACACTGGCAGAGAGATAACTGACACAGAGGGCACACTGGCAGAGAGATAACTGACACAGAGGGCACACTGACAGAGAGATAACTGACACAGAGGGCACACTGGCAGAGATAACTGACACAGAGGGCACACTGACAGAGAGATAACTGACACAGAGGGCACACTGGCAGAGATAACTGACACAGAGGGCACACTGACAGAGATAACTGACACAGAGGGCACACTGGCAGAGAGATAACTGACACAGAGGGCACACTGACAGAGAGATAACTGACACAGAGGGCACACTGGCAGAGAGATAACTGACACAGAGGGCACACTGGCAGAGAGATAACTGACACAGAGGGCACACTGACAGAGAGATAACTGACACAGAGGGCACACTGACAGAGAGATAACTGACACAGAGGGCACACTGGCAGAGAGATAACTGACACAGAGGGCACACTGACAGAGAGATAACTGACACAGAGGGCACACTGGCAGAGATAACTGACACAGAGGGCACACTGACAGAGATAACTGACACAGAAGGCACACTGACAGAGAGATAACTGACACAGAGGGCACACTGGCAGAGAGATAACTGACACAGAGGGCACACTGGCAGAGATAACTGACACAGAGGGCACACTGGCAGAGATAACTGACACAGAGGGCACACTGGCAGAGATAACTGACACAGAGGGCACACTGACAGAGATAACTGACACAGAGGGCACACTGACAGAGAGATAACTGACACAGAGGGCACACTGGCAGAGATAACTGACACAGAGGGCACACTGACAGAGATAACTGACACAGAGGGCACACTGACAGAGATAACTGACACAGAGGGCACACTGGCAGAGAGATAACTGACACAGAGGGCACACTGACAGAGAGATAACTGACACAGAGGGCACACTGACAGAGATAACTGACACAGAGGGCACACTGACAGAGATAACTGACATAGAGGGCACACTGGCAGAGATAACTAACACAGAGGGCACACTGGCAGAGAGATAACTGACACAGAGGGCACACTGGCAGAGAGATAACTGACACAGAGGGCACACTGGCAGAGAGATAACTGACACAGAGGGCACACTGGCAGAGAGATAACTGACACAGAGATAACTGAGACAGAGGGCACACTGGCAGAGAGATAACTGACACAGAGGGCACACTGGCAGAGATAACTGACACAGAGGGCACACTGGCAGAGATAACTGACACAGAGGGCACACTGGCAGAGATAACTGACACAGAGGGCACACTGGCAGAGATAACTGACACAGAGGGCACACTGACAGAGATAACTGACACAGAGGGCACACTGGCAGAGATAACTGACACAGAGGGCACACTGACAGAGAGATAACTGACACAGAGGGCACACTGGCAGAGAGATAACTGACACAGAGGGCACACTGACAGAGATAACTGACACAGAGGGCACACTGGCAGAGAGATAACTGACACAGAGGGCACACTGACAGAGAGATAACTGACACAGAGGGCACACTGGCAGAGAGATAACTGACACAGAGGGCACACTGACAGAGAGATAACTGACACAGAGGGCACACTGGCAGAGAGATAACTGACACAGAGGGCACACTGACAGAGATAACTGACACAGAGGGCACACTGGCAGAGAGATAACTGACACAGAGGGCACACTGGCAGAGAGATAACTGACACAGAGGGCACACTGACAGAGAGATAACTGACACAGAGGGCACACTGGCAGAGAGATAACTGACACAGAGGGCACACTGGCAGAGAGATAACTGACACAGAGGGCACACTGGCAGAGATAACTGACACAGAGGGCACACTGGCAGAGATAACTGACACAGAGGGCACACTGACAGAGAGATAACTGACACAGAGGGCACACTGACAGAGATAACTGACACAGAGGGCACACTGGCAGAGAGATAACTGACACAGAGGGCACACTGACAGAGATAACTGACACAGAGGGCACACTGACAGAGATAACTGACACAGAGGGCACACTGGCAGAGAGATAACTGACACAGAGGGCACACTGGCAGAGAGATAACTGACACAGAGGGCACACTGGCAGAGATAACTGACACAGAGGGCACACTGGCAGAGAGATAACTGACACAGAGGGCACACTGACAGAGATAACTGACACAGAGGGCACACTGGCAGAGAGATAACTGACAGAGAGGGCACACTGGCAGAGAGATAACTGACACAGAGGGCACACTGACAGAGATAACTGACACAGAGGGCACACTGACAGAGATAACTGACACAGAGATAACTGACACAGAGGGCACACTGACAGAGATAACTGACACAGAGGGCACACTGGCAGAGACATAACTGACACAGAGGGCACACTGGCAGAGAGATAACTGACACAGAGGGCACACTGACAGAGATAACTGACACAGAGGGCACACTGGCAGAGAGATAACTGACACAGAGGGCACACTGACAGAGATAACTGACACAGAGGGCACACTGACAGAGATAACTGACACAGAGGGCACACTGGCAGAGATAACTGACACAGAGGGCACACTGGCAGAGATAACTGACACAGAGGGCACACTGACAGAGAGATAACTGACACAGAGGGCACACTGACAGAGAGATAACTGACACAGAGGGCACACTGACAGAGATAACTGACACAGAGGGCACACTGGCAGAGAGATAACTGACACAGAGGGCACACTGACAGAGAGATAACTGACACAGAGGGCACACTGACAGAGAGATAACTGACACAGAGGGCACACTGGCAGAGATAACTGACACAGAGGGCACACTGGCAGAGATAACTGACACAGAGGGCACACTGGCAGAGATATAACTGACACAGAGGGCACACTGACAGAGATAACTGACACAGAGGGCACACTGGCAGAGAGATAACTGACACAGAGGGCACACTGACAGAGATAACTGACACAGAGGGCACACTGGCAGAGAGATAACTGACACAGAGGGCACACTGGCAGAGAGATAACTGACACAGAGGGCACACTGGCAGAGATAACTGACACAGAGGGCACACTGGCAGAGAGATAACTGACACAGAGGGCACACTGACAGAGATAACTGACACAGAGGGCACACTGGCAGAGAGATAACTGACACAGAGGGCACACTGGCAGAGAGATAACTGACACAGAGGGCACACTGACAGAGAGATAACTGACACAGAGGGCACACTGGCAGAGAGATAACTGACACAGAGGGCACACTGGCAGAGATAACTGACACAGAGGGCACACTGACAGATATAACTGACACAGAGGGCACACTGGCAGAGATAACTGACACAGAGGGCACACTGACAGAGAGATAACTGACACAGAGGGCACACTGGCAGAGAGATAACTGACACAGAGGGCACACTGACAGAGAGATAACTGACACAGAGGGCACACTGGCAGAGAGATAACTGACACAGAGGGCACACTGGCAGAGATAACTGACACAGAGGGCACACTGACAGATATAACTGACACAGAGGGCACACTGGCAGAGATAACTGACACAGAGGGCACACTGACAGAGAGATAACTGACACAGAGGGCACACTGGCAGAGAGATAACTGACACAGAGGGCACACTGACAGAGATAACTGACACAGAGGGCACACTGGCAGAGAGATAACTGACACAGAGGGCACACTGGCAGAGAGATAACTGACACAGAGGGCACACTGGCAGAGAGATAACTGACACAGAGGGCACACTGGCAGAGAGATAACTGACACAGAGGGCACACTGACAGAGATAACTGACACAGAGGGCACACTGGCAGAGATAACTGAAACAGAGATAACTGAAACAGAGATAACTGACACAGAGGGCACACTGGCAGAGAGATAACTGACAGAAAGGAAACACAAACTCAAACTGACAGAGAAACACATTTTGAGTCATTGTCCAAAATACATTTGTGTATGTATATATCAATAATATATTCCAACAAAAGGAATAAAATGCCGAAACTTGAAATGGATATAATACAGTCGGTGCATTAAGTGTAATACGGCCCATATCTACCTTGAAGGTGATATTATAATAGTATACATATTACGCTTCCCCTCTGTCCAGAATGATTTCACATACTGTGCCGTGTGGCACTATTCGATACAATCACTAATAGATACCGTCACTATAAGATACATGTAAGTGGTTATTTTGGGTACGTTGGTGGTTGAATACACGTGATGGTGACCCGGCCCTGTCTCAGCTGCAGGAGAGACTGCCTGCGCTCTCAGCTCTGTAAGGACTGGAGGATCTTCAACTGGACAACTTGGTTTCACTGATGACGACAAAACACCCAGGAATATTTACACTGAAAATGAAAAAACCCTCTGATCCACACTTCTGTGTCCACATCAGTTTGTTGGACTGAAATAAATAACGTCATTATTGTTCATTCAATTTACATATGCCACGTGGCTGACTCTTATGTATTATTAGTAAGGCTGTCAAAGTTAACGCGGTATTAACGCGGTATATATTTATATTTTTTTTACTAGACTTCACTCAGGTGTATTATTGATGTTCTCATTGATACTATGTTTGTTTCTGAAGTGTGTGTGTGTGTGTGTGTGTGTGTGTGTGTGTGTGTGTGTGTGTGTGTGTGTGTGTGTGTGTGTGTGTGTGTGTGTGTGTATGTGTGTGTGTGTGTGTGTGCGTGTGTGTGTGTTAGTATTAGATACCCAATTATCATATCATGGGGTATCATTGGAAAGCCACACTCATTGGCTACAACCCTGTGCAAAGATTTTCGAGATCGCCAAATGATTGACAAAGCTAGAGCCCCGGGAGTCTTCCCGCGGTTCATTTGCTTAGATTTTTTTGTACACATGATCTCAATAAGGTGGTGAATGAGCTCAGTGAGCATTTTCTCCTACCCATATCAATTTTTGATCATCATCATCAAAATCATAAATCATAATTAATCATAATTTATGTATTCATTACAATTGAATAATTACTAGTAACAGACACAATATTTCTGACACTGGAAATACATACCCCCAGGTCCCTAGATGTTCCTAGATACCAAGAACATGCAAATTGACCTTTCGGAAGTGGAGCAATCTTCCATTTACTTAGGCATGTACCTTTAGGCGAAAACGGTCTACAGATTAACATATAGGACAGGCATGTATAAGCATTATGCTTCAGCCAGTACCTGTTCAGTCACTGTCAGATCAAAGACCATTGAATGATTGTGCATAATAGTATTGTGTGTGATGACTTAACCCTTTCACTGCCACACGACAGCCGGTTAACCCTTTCACTGTGACAATACAGAAGGTTCTGTATCATTAGGGGATCCGCTTGGCATCACTCATGCACTCCCTCGCGTACGTGCACGCGCACTGAATAAATTCCACAAATGTACCTTTAATACCAGTATTAGTCTGACCACACCCCTCATCAGCTTACCTTCATAAGCAGGTGTGTGGTCACCTACTCTCCTCCTTCTCGCTTTCACCACAAGGAAGTGCCTCGGTAGTACCCCACTTGACGTGTTGATTAGTTGAAAAGAGTTGTGACAAGTCTACATTGTGCTTAATTTTTTCTTCTCTCATATCTGTTGTAAAGAAAAAGTTTGGGTCATAATGTATTCTTCGGAGAGTAGACCCGCTAGACCTACTCTTCACCAGCGGTTCTCCATTCCCGCCTCCGTCGTGCGTTCTGGTGCTGGGCTGTTGCCACTTTCGTGGTTGCCGACCCAGCCCAGGAGACAGCCGATGGATAGTTTGCCTCTCCGAAGAGCCGAGGAGTCGGTGCCGTCGCTCCGGCGATGGCCTGATCTCGACTCTGGTTCCTCTGGTTCCAGGGAATCGTCCGTTGGTGAACGGGGGGGTTGTCCTGGAGCCGGAGGATTTGCGACGCAAACTTTTCGCGTCTGCCCGTTCACGTCGCAAGATGGTAGCATGCAGGCGTGAACAGCCTAGTTTTGGGGAACTGCTGGAGACCAGCGAGGATGCGTCCGGCTCTGGATTTCCGATGGAAACTGAGGACTTCATGGAAGAGGCGAACGGATTCTTGTATGATGGTCCCGTGGAGGAGAGTATCCCTCTTATCCAAGAAACACCGGAGGGGGGAGAAATGGCTCCGTGGGACTCCCTGTTCGAGGCTGTGGAGGAACTACCTTGGCCTCATCAGCAGGATGCCCTACTATCGGCCACATCAGACTGTGGCTCCTTGACCAGTTGCAGCCTGCTGCATGTGAGGGATGCGGGTTCGGTGGAGGAAGGTCCGCAGGGGGAACTGCGGGCTTTGTCTCCCGAGCTCATGGCGGTAGCCGCTGCCGCTGCCATTGCCTGCACCTGTCCCTGATGATCTCATAGGTCATCGCTGGCAGCGTCGCCCAGTGAGAGGGGTGGACGTTGTCTACCCATTTTTCCCCTCAATGGGGGCCTATGTTCGTCAGGGTCAGGCGGTTGCCAACATCATGGGACTAACCCCCGCCTACGTACCAGTTACGCGGGTGTCGGGGTTAGTCAAAGGTATGGGGGAGGGCGTGCCTCGGCTTGATAGTCCGATGGCCGCTCTCCTCTGTCCGGATATGGTGTGGGAACCCTTATGCAAGCCGGTCCTCCAGGGTAAATCGGCTAGGCGATTGGCATATTGGGGTGACCAGTCATTCATCGCTGGTACACAATCGCTGGCTGCGGCGTCTAACATCGCCCACCTGGCTAGATTTGTATTGGGGATCATGACGGGCGGCACGGATCTGAACGAGGTAAAATGCGATCAGATCACCCAGGCTGCAGGAGCTGTCCTGCACCTTACCCAGGTGCTGGCCATAGCCTCGGGGAAAGTGCGCGCCCTGGCCACCCTGAGCCGTCGAGACCAGCAGACAGTAACCTACCGTCCCTCCGGGGCTCCTCGGGGTGGCAAGACTCGAGCGGCGCGAGGTGGCAGACGCCGCTGAGAGTGACTTTTTCCCTCTGTGTCCCCTCTCCTTTACACCCTCCCCGGCCCCTCTATGATTTTGTGCCTTAAAACAACTTGTGATAATAAAAAGTTCCCCGACATAAGGGGGACTATGTTTTGGCCAAACAAACTGTGTGTTTCTTCAACAAATCATATGGTGGGGTTGTGTAAATATGAATCTGCACTTTTACGTTGTGAGATGAGTCGTGTTGTGTTACGAGATTAAGCAAGGTCTGCAACATACACTCAGTAATAGGTTCTATTAGCCTGACGCTCCACATGCAGGTAGAAACTGGTGTTATTCCATTGCTTGAACTAAGTATATGTGTCTCACAATGCTGTGTTGTTAGTTGCAGTAATACTCGTACACACACGTTCCACGGCCTAGCCGTTACTCTCGGTCAGCGTTTTTTGCTATGTACGACATAGTCAACGGGTGTAGGATTCACACACATGCGACTTGTTTTTGTTGTAAATCCTGTTCACATTTTGTGGGTAGCGGGCATTGTATTAGCTTACGCTATACATTAGCATTCTATCGGAGGTTTTCAAAATGGCTACGGTTGTTCTGTGTGTAGGGAACGAAGGGTTTTTTGTGAGGGGGTGTCGAATAAACCCCTCCTTCCCACTTGATTGGTTTAGGAGATTTTTATCTCTTCTGCTGAGCCAGTCAGGGCCGAGCCGGTGAGACGTCTTGGCAGGGGGGGGGGGGAGGGTTATCCTGCCAACTCCTATTACAGAGAAGAGCCGGCAGAATTTCCCCCTGTCATAGCGGTGTTGCTATGGCGACGCCTTCCATGAGTTACGGTGTCTTAAGGTGTCGAGTTAGAGCGTAGGGCTCACGGGTCTGCTGCGCTCGATTTATGTGTAAACTTGAGTCAGTTGGTCACGTGACTCACAGTTGGCATGTCTTTCTCATGACTACCACTCGTGTGGGAAGGTTTTCTGGGAGGGTCTAGTCTTTACTCTCTGATTAAAAAAGAGTGACTGGATGTAAAATCATGTGAAAACGGGTTTTTTACTCCCAGCTGTGCTGTTGGGTTCATACGGGTGATGCTTCTTCTTTATTATTATAAACAGTTGGATGTGTCTAGATGAATTGGAAATGGGGGCCCCTGATGGAAACAAGACTAGCGTCTTTCTCAGGTCTGCCTCCCCTTACCGATTGTGTGTATTGAGCCGTACTATGTTGTACCCTTTCTGCAATCTGTTGGTTAAAGTTTTCATTCATTCATTCATGGAGTTGGTTGCATACCGCCCTCTTGTCGTTCCCCTGGGCGTCTTGGGGATTCAATAAGATGGTCTAAATAGCCTATTATTGATGTGGATATGCCCAACGCACACATAGTGCTAACTCAGGATGTTCTGTTGGACATTAGGTAACTGACTGGCGCGCCTTGATTGCTTGGCGTTTTTATAGAGCAATCGGGATGGGGGTTTTTCCTCTTCCGACGCTCTGTGTGGTTGTCGACGGGTTCTCGTTCATATCAGGGGATGATAACGGAATGGATCTGAACATATGTGGAAGGGTCTCACGTCCTGGGGGTGGGCTGCCGGGCGCGGTTCGCACCGGAACGTCTGAGTGGTGCCTTCTTTTTATGTTTAAGATCAACACGCATATCTGCCCCTTCTCCTGGAGTTGGCATGTCGGCGTGGTTAGGGCACGGGACTGGTTCTGGTCGCGCTGGTCCGGATCAGTTGGACCCGTTGTCCGCCGGGGATGCAGATCTGCTGTTCTGGTACCCTGAGGGACTTGGGTTTTTTCAGGGGGAAAAATGCTAGGTCGGTCCGGGTGTCACAGGGTTGAGCGCTATGGAACCCTTGTTGGGTACATTGTATTCTACTCTGTCGTAATGGCTTACGGCCGTGCCAACCTGTACGCGCCCGATCTCGTCGGATCTCGGCCGCCATGCAGGTTGGTCTTGGTTGGTACTTGGTTGGGTGACCTCCTGGGAATACCAAGTACGGGGTGCTGGGGCTGGTTTTCCATTCTTACGTTCTTCTCTTACGCATGGCGAAGAGGGGCCTGTTGGGGTGGTCTTGACCTCCTCGGGGGACCCTGTGCTCCCCGTATCACCGGGCCCGGGATAACCCTGTTGGAAACTGGAACACGGGCTGCGACTGAGCAGGTGTGTTTTGGGGTTTTTTCCTGAGGGGTTATGGGACCAACCACCACATGGGGTAACACCTGGGTGGTTGGTTCTCTGGTGTGTTGCTGCAGTGTCAACTCCCGGGTTAAGCGGTTGAGGGTGCCCCTGCACGTTCATGACGTCTGCCAATCGTGTCAGCCTTCTCTGCCTCGACCCCTCTGGGTGGGTTTTTTTTAGATGGAGCCTTGGTCATGCAACTACGCCAGCATACGCCCCTTCCGCCGGGGCGGCTGTGTTCAGCTGTCCTTTCTGGCGCCTGTCTCGTCCGCAGTCTCCAGGCTAGGGTTAACAGCCTTTTGCCTGGTTTTCCTCGGTGCGCTGCCTGCTTCCGTTGGTTAACCTTTTTTGTGTGCTTACGGCCATGCTGACTGCCTGTTGCAGGGTCAGTGTGCCAGGCAGTGTACTATTGGGGAGGACAGGGCCCGCTCGGCTGAGGGGCCTTTGTCCGAATACGCTGGCGATGTGGGGGGCGGGGCACTACGTGCCCACCTGGTGGGGTCTTGATGCTGGCATCATGAACTTCTCCGGGCCCCCGTTCCAGGGGGTCCAGTCCCTTTGGTGGGTCTGGGTCTTCCTTCGCGCTCCGCTGCTACGGCCTTGCCACGGGGTTGGGTTTGCCCTTGACCCCGTGATTCTGGGGGCAGTAACGAGGTTGTTTCCCTCCGTTCGTTCCCGGGTGGCATGCGGGTTGTGCGTGTGTGTAGTCGTGGGGTCAAGCCACGGTCTGCTCACCCTGTGCGTTGAGTTGCTTGAGTGCCTCTTCGCACGGTCGGGTCCGTCGCCCTCCCGGGAAACCTCTAATAGGGGGGGTGCCCTCCATTAGGGGGGGGTCCGGGGGGCTCGGCCCTCCCTGTTCTGTTGGTTGTGGGGGGCCTTCAGCGGGGTGTATTTGTCGGCCAGTGGCTCCGCTTGGCCTCCCTGTGTGCATGAGTGATGCCAAGCGGATCCCCTAATGATACAGAACGATAGGTTATGACTATAACCAAGTTCTGTTAATTAGGGGTGACGCTTGGCATCCGACGCCGCTGCAGCCCTTGACCTCACCTTGTGGTGAAAGCTTGGGTAGGAGGAGAGCAGGTGACCACACACCTGCTTATGAAGGTAAGCTGATGAGGGGTGTGGTCAGACTAATACTGGTATTAAAGGTACATTTGTGGAATTTATTCAGTGCGCGTGCGCGTACGCGAGGGAGTGCATGAGTGATGCCAAGCGTCACCCCTAATTAACAGAACTTGGTTATAGTCATAACCTATCGTTAGTCCTTTACTATCACACAACCGACGTCGGTTGTGTGATAGTAAAGGGCTAACCTTCTGTCGTGTGGCAGTGAAAGGGTTAATAAAACGACTACTACTACTACAATAAGATAAGATAAGATGAGATACGATAAGATAAGATAAGATAAGATAAGATATGAAAAGATAAGATAAGATACGAAAAGATAAGATAAGGTAAGATATGAAAAGATAAGATACGAACAGATACGATAAGATAAGATAAGGTAAGATATGAAAAGATAAGATAAGATACGAACAGATACGATAAGATAAGATAAGGTAAGATACGATAAGATACAATGAGATGAAATAAAATAAGATAAGGTAACCGGTGCCGTACGTGATATCCTTTATTAACCCTTTCACTGCGACACTACAGAAGGTTAACCATTTCACTGCCACACTACTTAAGCATTACATCACTGACTGGCGCGCCTTGATTGCTTGGGGTTAAAACAGCGTTTTTATGCCTAGGGGTGGTCGTTAGACCCCCTAGGCATGCTCTAATACTCATAACACATGACTACAAGTGGTGTAATGGCTTTTATACAATTGGCGCATTCATCCAACCTTATTGCTATACAATAAACACACATTAATTGAAGATTTATTGACAAAACCATCCGCAGCAAAAAAGTAGTTCCAAAAAAAAAGAAGAAAAGTTGCCTCCGTGTGGAAGCAGCTCGGAGATGCGCTGTTTCAAGGCATGCCATCTAAGAATGAAGTGAGCGTGTGTTATTGGATTGATTGATTGATTGATTGATTGATTGATTGATTGATTGATTGATTGATTGATTGATTGATTGATTGATTGATTGATTGAAAATGTTATTAATGTCCGCCTTGTTTCGAACTGGTTATGCTTTGGCACTCTTTCAAAGTCGCCCTCTTTCAATGTTGGTTATGCTTAGAGTTTGGAATCAGGGCTGGTGGTCTATCGCCCTGCTCTAAAGATAAACTCTAAGCATAACCGACTTCGAAAGAGGGCCTAAGCATAACCAGTTCGAAACAACAAGGCTTCAAAGCATGCCGTCTAACAGTGAAGTGAGCGTGTGTTATTGGATTGATTGATTGAAAATGTTATTAACAGTGAAATGAGAGTGTCCTTTTGACGAATGGCATCTAACAACCAGTGTTGTGCTAGTTACTGAAAAATAGTAACTCAGTTACTTTACTAGTTACTCATTTCAAAAGTAACTCCGTTACGTTACTAGTTACTTACACCCAAAAGTAATGCGTTACTGTGAAAAGTAACTATTTAGTTACTTGAAGAATAAAAAAATTGCTCCCATGCAGATACTCAAAATCGGTTGATCAACTTGACAGTTTCCATTCACATCACTGAACTCTGCTAAGCAATGTGGTCTAGAGATACAAACACAAATCTCACACAAACACAAATGTCCCGACGTAATAAGAAATGCACCGTGCCTAATTGCTCGGGGAGGTTGAGGGCAGGCACGTTTAGGTTGCGCGCGTGCACGTTTAGGTTGAGCGCATGCACGTTTAGGTTCTAGGTTGAAAATAAGTGCTTGAACAGCCTTGATATCTGTCGCCAGAGCGTTTCATTATAATAAACCGTCTTGCAACGTTGTTTAAGATATCAATCGTGCATTGCAACGTTAGAATAGTTAGGATATCAATTGTGCATGAAAGGACTATATTTATATTGTTTGATTAGTATTGATGAGATTCGTTGATCAACTTGAGTTTCCATTCATTTACATTCACATCACTGCACTCACCTCACCAGTGTCTGTCGAGATGTAACGTTATTCCAGCAGCAACATTTTCTTTATCTCATTTCCATGTTGTACTATATTCTCTCTCCAAGTAGTTGGAAATAGTTTTCCGTCCCATTTGCTGTGTGTCGCCTCGTATCATTCTACGCGGGTGGCGAGTGGATTTGGATGAGTCCTGATAGTTAACGTTAACTTAGACTCCAGTATCTTTGAGCCAAAACACAAATGACATAACTAAAACGTTATTTTCTTTTCGCTCGACAAAAGAGAAATACGCGAGGGCGCTGGGCGCTGCCATTATCAGTCAGGAATAGTAAACAAAACACGCCCCCAGCACAGCATTTCCCCGCAGCCAGAGAGGATATGAGGATAATAATAATAATAATAATAATAATAATAATAATAATAATAATAATAATAATAATAATAATAATAATAATAATAATAATAATAATAATAATAATCACTACCGCTCGCTATCAATCTACGCCGTATATAACGCAAATAACGCAGTGACGAACCATTCAGTAACGTAAGTAGCGTTACTGAATTTCAAAAGTAATGCGTTAGAGTACTAGAACTCGCCAAAAGTAACTTTGTTACTGTAACGCGTTACTTTGTAACGCGTTAGTCCCAACACTGCTAACAACACACTTTGCACGATTTATATTTTGTTTCACAATTAGTCATGACCAACCAATTACATAATCCAACATTGTGTAAGCAACTAACACATTCCACGTGACAGAATAGTTTTTGAATGAGTCGTTATGACACCCATTCATAAAGATTATTGTCCGCCATCTTGGTTTCATTCCTAAAAACTCGAACGACGGAGTGATTGTAATTCGGTTGTGGGTGGGTTCTGGGATCACAAGCGTGTGTTATGATAAATAACAACATCTAACTTGACTGTTTCAGCCAATCAGAATCAAGAAATTTGCATGCCATTGTGGAAAGAAGGTTAACCCTTTCACTACCACACTACAGACGGTTAACCGTCTGCAGTGTGGTAGTGAAGGGGTTAACCTTCTGTAATGTGGTAGTGAAAGGGTTAAAGTAGGATATGGTCTCTCCTCCTCTCAGACACCAGGAGGGGGGGGCGAGCCCAGGCCTCTGGGGTCCCTCTCCTGCTAAGATACACTAGTTTACATCTACAGCCTACATGTTTGCTGTGCACCTGCTGTGCATGAGGTGAGGGGCTGTGCACGTGTGGAGTGTGCACGTGCACGTGTCAGGAGAGAGAGGCGGGTGATATAATTAGCCTTGGTGATGTGTGTGTGTGTGTGCAGAGTGTGTGCAGAGTGTGTATAACCTAGTTGATTGCCTGAAATCATGTATTGCTTATTGCTCATGTTGTGTAAAACTTCAGCAGAACCATGCAGCCCCCCCCCCCCCCCACCCCCCCACCCCACCCTCTGATTGCCACCGGGTATTTCAGACATTGGTGCCACGTGATGGAATTAGAGAGACAGAAGGAAGAAAGAGAGGAATATGAGAGAGAGAGAGAGAGAGAGAGAGAGAGAGAGAGAGAGAGAGAGAGAGAGATTTTTGATTTTTAAACACAACTTTATTTTCTCACTCAGCAATCAACAATACATCAGAATGTATACTGCAAAAAACAGAACAGCAACTCAAATCAAGAAAAATAAGACAAACTTCACATCAGAACAAAGCCAAAAACCAACTCCAACTCCTCCACAACTGTACACAACACCCACTTGTAACACCATATCATCTCAAACTCTGCTACATTGCTGGTCAACTTGTAAAAATGAAAATCCGTTCGTAACCTTGCCTTTACCATACCTCTAAACAAAATAGTGGTATCTACCAGCACTGAATCCTCAATCTTTTTCCTCCTACTTAGATAAATGGCCATTTTTGCCTGACCCAGCAGGAAGTTGAAGAGCTGACATTTTAACCTCCTCTTCCTGCTGTACCTGAACCCCAAAATAAACATCTCTGGAGTAAGATGTTCATCAAACAGCACAAACATGCGGGTCAGGAACTGAAAAAAAACCAAGAGCCTGTCACACTTTAAAAAACAGTGAAAAACTGTTTCCCTCTCTGTGCAGAAAGGACAGGTGTCTTCAACATCAGAATTAATCACAGAGACAAAAGCGTTCACAGCAACTGCACCATGTAAAATTCTCCATTGTAAATCCCCAACCCTTTTAGTTAACGGTGGTTTGTACAGTGCTCTCCACTCAGGCCTCTGAGCCTCCTGTAGGCCCAGATGAGCTCTCCATGGAGTGTCAACCCTATCCTTCAGCCTGTTTTGGTTCAACACTTTAACACACAGGTAGTACATAGCTTTGCCCACCATGGTGCTCAGCCTGCAATCAGCAGCACTGCTCACCTCTAACAGACAACCATCACATTTAAAAATAGGGATAAGTTTCACCTCAGGAAAAGAATCATTTACAGCAGGCAATAACTGACCATTACAATAATCAACACACATTTCCAGTTCATTATCAGTCAACTGCTGTTTCCAGCCTCCCAATAGGCGGCCCATCACCCTGACAGACCTTGTGCCCAGCTGTGAGGCCAGACCGGCAGCATTATCAAAAAGGGGACCGCACACCTCCAGCACATTACCCAACGTGAACATCTTCGCCTCACACAGCTTTTGCCTCAGTGCTGGCTCGGCCCCACCCTGAAAACGAGTCCCATGAACCACCGGCTCCCTCAGAAGCCAGTACAAAGAGCCACCGTCCTTCAGTCTCTCTTTCGTAAACAAGCCCCACACTGTTAACAGTCCCTTGTAGAAACGGGGCAGGTTTTTCATTGTACAACCCTTTAAATCCATGAGAAACATCGGCTCAGCCAAACTTAGCCCACCACACCGCTCCAGTATGGCTCGAGCCACAGGTCTCCAGACCAGATCAGCCGGTCCTGTCAGGAGTCTCTGAATGAAACGGAGCCTGAACGCAGCTCCCCTACTTGCCAAGTTGACAAGCCCCTGTCCCCCTTCCTCCTTGGGCAGGAAAAGGACGCTCTGCGGGACCCAGTGCAACCGGTCCCAGAAGAAGTCCACCATCAACCCCTGCACCTTAGACAGTAGGTTCAGTGGCGGGTCCGTACATGTTAGCCGATGCCACAGCATGGAGGACACAAGATTGTTGATAATAAGGACCCGACCTTTCAGCGACAGTTTTGGAAGAATCCATTTCCATCGCTTCAGCCGGCCCTCCACTTGCTCCACCACACCGTCCCAATTCTTGGAAGAAAATACCTCATCCCCAAGATAAATCCCCAAGTACTTTAGGCCTTCCCTCTTCCAAGTCAGGCCTCCAGGTAACACAAGTCCATCAATTGGCCCTTTACCCACTGCTAAGGCCTCACTCTTCTGCCAGTTCACCCTAGCAGAAGAGAGAGTACCAAAAGCCCTCACATTTGAATGTACAATATTAATATCGTGCTGGAACTTTACCATAATCATGACATCATCAGCATATGCAGACAGTTTGAATTTTATGTCACAACCCGGAAAAGAAAAACCCGACAAATGAGTCCTTAATCTGTGTAACAGCGGCTCTATGGCCAGACAGTACAACATTCCTGATAAAGAACAGCCCTGTCGGACTCCCCTCTGAACCTCAAAAGGCGCACTTAAACCACCGTTAATCTTAAGTACACTCTCAATGTCTCTGTACAAGACCTGGATCATAGCTATAAGCCCAGAGCTGAAACCAAAAGCCTGCATTGCTTTCCACAGGTACTGATGTTCAACTCGGTCAAAAGCCTTTTCTTGATCTAGAGAAATCAGACCAAGTTCACAACCCAAAACACCAGAGAGGTCCAAAACATCTCGAATCAACGTAATGTTGTCAGATATCAACCTGCTGGGCACACAGTAGGTTTGGTCCACATGGATGACCCGCTCCATCACCTTCCTCAGTCTCATTGCCAGTACCTTTGAGAGCACTTTATAATCGGAGCAGAGTAAAGACACTGGACGCCAGTTCCTGATGTTCTGTAAGTCTCCCTTCTTGGGCAGGAGAGTGATGACCGCTCTCCTACAGCTCAGAGGCAGCCTCCCCTTTCTCAGACTATCACTGAGGACACTCAAAAGATCCTCACCAATCACAGACCAGAGAGACTTGTAAAAATCAACCGGGAGACCGTCAATCCCAGGCGCCTTCCCACTCTGCATGCTCTGCAAAGCCTCTAGCAGCTCTTGGCCTGACAGCTGTGCTTCCAGCTCTGCGCCGTCCTCAGCTGAGACTCTAGGGAGGCCCTCAAAGAAGGACCGTGCCACCTCCGGCTCTTCTTGGTACTCAGTTCTATAGAGCTCTTTGTAGAAACCAACCGCACACCGACGGAGGTCGGCTGTCTCATGCAGCATCTGCCCAGTGTCTGACCTCAGAGAGTGTAGCAGCCTCTTTTGGCCATTCTTGCTCTCCAAACCAAAGAAAAAGTGAGACGGAACATCCATCTGGACCACGTTTTGAAAACGGGATCTAACCAGAGCGCCCCTAGCAGAGATACCCAGCAGGTCAGACAGAGCTGATTTTTTCATTTTGAAAACTTCAATATGTTCTCTTTCTCCAGTGGAGCCTGCCAACTCCTGCATCTCCATCACTTCTCTCTCCAGAGCTCTCATAGATCTGGCCATGTCTCTTGTAACATTGAGAGTGTACTGTAGGCAAAGCTGTTTTATATGTATTTTACCTACATCCCACCACTGTTGCAGTGAACTAAAGTCACGTTTAGTTTGCCTATAGTCAGCCCAAAAAGAACCAAAAGCATCCTTAAAACCATTGTCAGCCAACAGAGAGACATTAAAGTGCCAATATGCACTTTTACACTTTACATTTTTTATAAAAATAGAACACTGGACAAGGGAGTGGTCAGATAAACCCACCGGACTTATGGAACAGCTTGTGACCACACTCATGTGATGTTCAAAACAATACAAACGATCAAGCCTGGCTAACGATAAATAATTATCCCTGGAATGAGCCCAGGTATACTGCCGCTGATTACTGTGGAGATATCTCCAAATATCACACAGTTCAATGGTTTCAACCAGTCGTATTAGACAGGCTTTAGAAGCCGCATGCGGCTCCTGATGATTCCTGTCTAACACGGGATCTTCAGTGCAGTTAAAATCACCACCCACAAACAGATACTCCTCACTACTACAAGCACTAAGAGTATCTTTTAATTTATCCAAAAACAATAACCTTTCCAACCCCACCGTTGGAGCGTATACATTTACAAAACACATCTTTACATTTTCAAATACAGCACAGAGTTTAAGCAACCTGCCTGGAATGATCTCATCAACAACACATGAAGCAGGTAGAAAATCCCTAGAAAAAAGAAAACCAACTCCCCCACTGTTACTACTCTTATGACTGAAGAAAGCTCCCCCACCCCACTCCCTCTTCCAGTCAGATTCATTTTCAACCGTGCTGTGAGTTTCCTGAAGAAAAGTAACATTTAGCTTCTTGCCCCTGATCAGGCTGTACAGGGCAGCTCTCTTACCATCTTCTCTAGCACCATTAACGTTTAAAGACCCCAGTTTAAATTCACACATGTTTAGTATACAGCACAGCAGCAACCAAACAATAGCAAAAAAACACATTAGGCCTATACATCATCAGGACCAACAGCCTGCTCATTGATTTTTGCTCTGACTCTTGATAATATTTTCTTTAAGCGGAATCCCTCTTGGTGAGAGAAAAAAGGTAGCCCTGCGTCCTCCCCACTCCTCATGTGTATTGTGACAGAATCATGAAACTTCCTTAAATCAGGGAAAAGTTCCTCTAATTTAATAGATTTACCTTTGGTATCTTTCAAAAATGTTTTTATCTGTTCGA
>NC_140170.1:19085335-19182835 GCF_963971535.1 Notolepis coatsorum | reverse complement strand
ACATCACCTATAGAGGTAAATGGATTCACGAATGTCATGTAGAATGTGTACTTGCACTTTAGATAGTTAAGCACAATAGCAAATACTTCTCTACACTGTAAAAAAATTATGTTTTTTCATTGGAAATTCACTGTATTATTTTACAGATTACTTTTGTTTTTCTACTCTAAGTGTAAATGCCATATAATACAGTAAATTACCTTTTATCAGAATATTAACCATTAAATAAAGGTTGTAATCTGTAAATGTATTTGATGTTACTGTAATTTGACAGTAAGTATTTGGCAACCATTGATGGCAGACATTTACCGTTTTCTTGCAGCTTTTTTTCTTACAGTTTAAATTAAGTAGAATTTGAATGGAGGACTTTTACTTTTAACAGAGTACTCTGCTGAACGGCCAATCAGAAATCTATTATTGACTTTCCACAGGAAAAGATGGGGAAACGACTAAATGTCTAAAACAAAAGTTTTCATTTTGATTATGAAACTACAAAAATGTTAAATAAATAAATAAATAAACGAAAGGACAACTATGCATACCCAAGTGAACGTTTACTTTGAAGAACACACACACACACACGCGCTGACCTACAGTATGCTGGATCGAGAACCTCATCCTTCACTCTGTCATCTTTCTCTCCCATTACAGAAGCAGAGACCCTGACACTGGTAACGTCGAACCGTCCGACTACTTGCCAGCTGGACCAGCTACCCTCCCCACTCCTCCAGACCATAGCACCAGACATCCTCCCATTCCTAACTGCAACCATCAACTCCTCACTCAACTCGGGGGTGGTCCCCACCTCCCTAAAACAAGCCAGAGTCACGCCGCTCATAAAAAAACCAACCCTGAACCCTACCGTCATAGGCAACTACCATCCTGTCTCTCTTCTCTCCTTCCTTTCTAAAACACTTGAACGTGCTGTATCCAACCAACTTACTGCTTATCTCTTACAGAATGACCTCCTAGACCCTAATCAGTCAGGCTTCAGGACTGGTCACTCCACAGAGACAGCCCTCATTGCGGTCACAGAGGCACTTCACTTAGCAAAAGCGAAAGGCCTCTCCTCTGTCCTGATTCTCCTAGATCTATCTGCAGCCTTCGACACAGTCAACCACCAGATCCTCCTTGCGGCCCTCGCAGGAATGGGAGTGGCTGGCTCTGCGCTGACATGGCTGTCATCATACCTCAATGACCGCTCCTACCAAGTGTCATGGAGAGGGACCCTGTCGGCCACCCGCCCCCTGCGGACGGGTGTCCCCCAGGGCTCGGTTTTAGGACCCCTTCTCTTCTCCCTCTACACTAAATCACTGGGTAACATTATCACGTATCATGGCTTCTCCTACCATTGTTATGCCGACGACATAACTCAACTCTTCCTCTCCTTCCCTCCCTCAGATATCCACGTCTCTGAGCGGATCTCGGCCTGTCTGTCCGACATCTCCGCCTGGATGACGTCCAACCACCTCAAACTGAACCTAAGCAAAACAGAATTGCTCCACCTGCCGGCCAAATCCTCCCCCCTAACCGACCTTTCAATCACAGTCGAGAATGCAGCTGTGACTGCGTCCCCGACCGCCAAGAACCTTGGTGTTGTCCTCGACGACCAGTTGAACTTCTCTGCTCACATCGCAGCGACGACCAGAACCTGCCGATTCCTCCTGAGCAACGTCAGAAGGATCCGCCCCTTCCTGACAAAAGAAGCCACCCAACTCCTCGTCCAATCAACAGTCATCTCCCGCCTCGACTACTGCAATGCACTGCTCGCTGGCCTCCCGGCCACTGCCACTAAGCCTCTTCAACTCATTCAGAACGCAGCGGCCCGCCTGATCTCAAACCTACCGAAGTCGGCCCATGTCACCCCACTTCTTAGGGACCTGCACTGGCTCCCCATTGCTGCACGAATCCGCTTCAAGGCCCTCGACCTAGCATACCGTGCGGCAAAGGGAACCGCTCCCGCCTACCTCCGGTCAATGGTCTCTAACTACACACCCTCAAGACCCCTACGCTCTGCATCTTCTGGCCGCCTCAGACCTACTCCTATCCAAGCTCCGGGAGGGTCATCAAAGAGAAGTCGCCTATTCTCAGTCCTTGCCCCACAATGGTGGAATGAACTACCCACCCCAGTTAGGACAGCCGAATCACGTCCAATCTTTCGCCGTCGACTAAAGACGCACTTCTTCAACCATTATCTGAATTAAAAAAAAAACTATAAAAAAAAAAAAAAAAAAAAATCTAACCCTAACTAACCGTACTGTCATGCACTTGTCCTAATAAACTAACCTACACTGTAGCACTCAACACTTTGATGAACATTGTTACTCAGCTGATAGAGTTGTGCTCTTCCTGATGGCTTGTCGTACAGAACTTGTAAGTCGCTTTGGATAAAAGCGTCAGCTAAATGACTAAATGTAAATGTAAATGTAAGTAAGGCAATACTTTTTCCTTCAATAATGCAAACAAACTTCCGGTTTAGCTCGACCATGGAGTAAGTGGTAATAGCATGTGGTAATAGCTCCTCTCCCGTTTTTTTTATTTTGCTTTTAAAAGCCTATTTTTATACCACCAATGCGTTTAAACCTTGACGTATATGTCAACTGATATTTTCAACTAACTATATTGACTGAAAGAATCAAGATGGGACCAAAGAAAGATAAACAGGGTGCTAAATCAGGCGAAAACGATCCGACTGAGAGTTCGGGTATCGTGCGTAGAAGAGCAGGAGAAATCGAGACAAAAGAAGAGGCTGCCACTTCATCCATCACCACCGCAACCTCCGCAGATATAGAATCTGCGTCAGAATATCTTTATTGCTAAGCTAATAAAGACCTTAACCGATAAAGTGGACGCTAACACAGAAGCTATCAAAGCCAACATCGAGGAACTAAAGGCAGCGGTTGGTAAACAAAGCAAACGCACTGCAGCAGTGGAAGCCGGCTTGGAGGAACACACGCAGAGACTCGATCGGATTGACGAGGCCATAGGTGGAAACAACAAGAATATAACGGATAAGATTGAGGAGAACTACGAGGAATTAAAGGCTAAAATATTCGAACTCGAGTATCAAACCCGCAAACTGAATATTCGTATTGTACACTCTGTACATGTAAAGAGGCTAATCTTGTCCGGTCTTACGGCTGCCAAAAATAGCATCACGTTGGATTCAACCGGAGAAAATGTGCCTGAAGGTATGGATTCTTACCTATCTTGATGTGATTTATTTAGAGATATCTACCGCACGAATCCTAGGTGTTAATGAAGCCAGCATAGCAATTTGGTCAGTTGTGGTGGAGAAAATAAAGCATAGCATATCAATTTGTAATCCTTGGTTTTAAACGAAATAATGGTTGGACTGTCCAAGGGGGGTCCTGAGTGGGGGAGAGCGAGCAAGAGCATAATGTATGTATTGTATTGTATTGTAATTATTATGTATATATCTTGTAATCTACATTTATATTGATTAAAATACTGGACTGTCATAGTCCTGTGATTTATTGTGGATTTTTACTGTTAATGTTTGTGTGTCTAGTTTTATGTCATGTCAAAAATTGAAAATAAAAAAAATTTGTTCAAAAAAAATAATGCAAACAAACATCTTTATAGCTTTGTTTGGTGGATGACATGATTTATGAGAAAAACTTCTGATCAGCAGTATTTCATTCGCCGTATGCCAGGGGACAGTGAAAGGGCTGACTGCAGGGGGATACTGCCACTGGAGTCAGGTACCGGGAGACGCTCACGCCATACACACTGCCCCCTGTGGCCACAAGTAGCCCATCCATCTTGCTGTGCAATAAACATAGCGATGTAAACATTTTTACATTTAACATTCTTATAATCATGCAGTAGTATTTGGTAACCATAGATAGACATATGTTGCCTGAAACTGGTGTTCAAATCAAAATAATGTGTTCTAGTCTTGTAGAAAAATGCCAATTAAAAATAGTTTATCATTAAACCTGATTTGACGAGGGTGACAAGCTTAGAGTGTGTTTACAGAGACCGGGGGCTCACCACAGGAGGTGATTTGCTTTCCATTCTTAAAGATAAATGATGGATTGTGAAAAGGAAATGCCACTGATACTTAAGTGTATGTTTTTTTTTCTTTCTTTCTTCACAGCTGCTCCAGGGCGGACAGAGGCAGTGCTGACAATTCCAAACTCCAACAAGGGATCCAATGGACTGTTAAAAGTCTGGGTGTAGTATACGAAACGTTTTATCAATTCCTGTCGGCACCAATAGAATCAGTGTGAGTGATTTTTAACTCAAGGTTGTAAAAATAGCGTGAAATACAGAGAAACTTGCTTTCCAAACGGTGATATTACGAGTGTTTGAAAGTGGTGAGAATGGCAATTACACAGATAGGAGCAACTGAAGGTTTAGATGCAATAACCATAGAAAGGGTAGATAATCTGTCTATTTCAACGACTGGAAATGTCACAATAACAGTGAAGAAACAATGGCCAAAGATATTCAGGCCTCTACAAAACCTTGTATTGAAGTATAAGAAAGGAGGCCGGTATAGAATGCGTACCCAAATCAAAAAACAGAAAAAGAGATTACGAAAGGTGATGAAAAGAAATAATGCCGGTAGTGGGGTAATGTCGATAACTTCTGCAGACATTTCATTGACCGAATTGAACAGTGGCGTTAACCTGATTGACTTGAATGTGACTGACTCCCCTCCTGAGACCAGTGTGACGGAGGGACTGGAAATAATGTCTTTAACTCCAACACAGGGGGTCTTTGAGGCGAGCGAACCAGAGGCAACTGGATTACCCGAGCCGATCCACGCTGAAGTGTCCATTGCAGGTGACTGCCAGTTAACCAAGAGACAAAGAAAGCAACTGAGGGGGGTGATGTTGTTGCAGCAGTCCCAGGGAGGTGACTCTGGCCGTACGGTTGGAATGGAGACGGACAACAGGTATGAGATAATACATGAACAGTTTCTACAGCCCACCAGTGTCACTTGCCTAGGTTTCCCCCACCCGCACCATCAGTACCAAACTGAGAGACGTGGCCCGATGACGAGGAGCCAGTCAGCGAGGGCCAGGGTGGAGGAAGAGCGGAGGACGTGCCTCCCTCAAGAACAACAGCCAACCGAGGCAGGACAGGTAGTGGAATACCTCCAAGCCCTAGTCCAGTCCACACAGCCAAGAGGGGAGACGGGCTCCAACGGGGAACCAAATGACCAGAGACGGGCCCAGTTGGGGACACAGGGGGGTCCTGCGCCAGAACAACAACAAAAGCCAAGGGGAAAACCTTGGCAGTCACGGGGACGAGGTGGAAACAAAAGAGGGAGTGCGAATGGATCCAAAGCGCAGTCAATTGTGTGTTGGTCGTGCGGGAATCTCGGACATATTTCTCGAGACTGTGAGCGGGACTATCTATCCAGAACAGGAGGCCCCCCTCAGCACCAGAGTCAAGATGAGAGGCGGGGCCCGGAGATGGGAAGACAGACCGCCAGCGCTGAGATGGGGGGAGAGGCGTTGACCTATAGACAACAGAGAGCGTTTATAGCAGCGTTCGAACAACATGAGGCAGTTCATCGAGACCTGATGAAGACACAGCTGGAGATTGGTCAAACCGCACACGAGACGCGGAGGCTGGAGCGAGAACTGGTGAGAAAGAATGTACTGTTAGATGGTACAGTGATTGAGGTCTTGCTTCGGGCGTCGGAATTAGCCGCACGCGAGACGCAGAGACTGGAGCAAGAACTGGCGAGAAAGACTGTACTGCTAGATGGTACAGCGATTGAGATCATGCTTCGGGCGTCGGAGTTAGGCCGCCGTGATCGAGCAATGCCCTGTGCCGCGTTGCCCAGACAGGGAGCGGGGCCTCGACAGGGTGTTGAAAGCCTCGGGCGCGGTAGGTTTCCAGACCCCTCCCAACAACAGGCTCAAAGAACGGTGGCTGAACGAAATAGGTACATGGTTTTCTCCCCAGAACAGGCTCAAGGGGGGCGAGACCAGGAAGGGACTGTCAGAGGTGAGAGCCATGGCGGTAATGGCAGACAGCAAGGACAGACTCTGGGCCCGATGACCCCAGGGCCATCCGATTACAGGCGGGGGGCCCACCGGGCCCCACAACCGAGGGAACAAAGACAGGTTTGCTGGATCTGTGGACTGATAGGTCATTTTCAAAGGTCATGTCTGCAGAGGCCGCCGGCAGAATAAAGAATATATACTACTGATTAGAATAAAAATTGAATAAAAAATATATACTACTGATTAGAATAAAAATAGAATAAATAAATAGAGGGGTTAGGTGATTAGGTTATGAGTGGAAGTTACTAAAATGGATGTGTGATTAATATGGCGTGATGGAGTAACTGACGGATGCGTGAACTAATCGGACTAACAAGAACATCAAATCAAATGTTAAACGGTTAATATTAGGTATTCAATATTAGACAGTGAAATGATGTGACACTGCGGCAGCTAGTGATCAGTAGATTAGCCATGCTTGATCAACATTCAGATTGGTCAAAGGGTGGACTGCATGATTAAGAAATTAGAAAGACCCATAGTTGTTCCTAGGTTTTTATGATATTGATAGATGGACATCAACAATCATGAGTAATAGATATAGGCGTTTATTTTTATTTCTGCGTATTTTTTCTTGCCTAGTGTGTTACGAGCAATTCCTGACTTAGGCGGGAAGTTTTCAGTTTGTTTATTCGTTTGATTTTTCCATTTTTGTTTCTTAGTATATACAGGGGTGGATACGCCCCTAGATAATAGGTTAAGTTTGTTTCTGAGAGTGAGTTAAAAAAGAAATGCTCACAAGTTGTTTATTGTTTTCAATTATTGTTTTGGGCATGTTTTTCGTTGTTTTGTTTCTATTCTATATTTTTTCTTAGGAAACCTGACGGGCTGGGAGTGATCTCGACACAGCAGGACTAGGTAGTATATGTCTATATAATGGACTGAGAACAATGTGAATGGACTGGAGCTGGTTCATGGATTTTGTTCTCCGCCCATTAAAAATCCAGATCTAGGATCTGGGGGTTGTGTCGCGATTGGTGAAAGTGTTGGGAAACATGATTCTCTGTACGTTGATAAGCTCAGTAGGTTTTGGTCGCCATTGGCCAAATAGCCTTTGTGTTGGGTGTGGACATGTGCAATTGATAATTGGCTTGTGGGGGACTCTGACGGCTTAGTAGAGGCTGGCAGAGCGTGTGGAAGATGTGTGTTTAAGGCGGACTGTGATTTGTTGCCGTATGTGTAGGACTACTGGGGAAGAGGTCGTGTCAGTACTGGCTGTCCGGGCCCAGAGGCAGCTGTCCAGGGATGAAGGTATGATGTTTAGAATTTTATTCCACATCAAAGGGTGGTGGGGTTATACTGGTTTGACAGCATAATATAATGAGAGCCATGTGAATTTTTCTGAATTTTGAATATTAACGATCTAGAAGCCATGAAATATATAGATAAATGATTTGGAAAAGAAAGTTGTCAAACTCAGACCAGTAAATAGTGTCTGAGGGAGGAAAAATATGGATTCTCAATCAATTGTTGTGGTAGAAGTAACCTGCGCTGTCCACCGAAGCGATATATACTCACTGCAGGATACGAATGGGAGATTGGGGAATCAGCAGTCATCAGAGTGTGGTACGAGGAAGACCAACGACTCCATCGGTACTGTTGATCCAGGACACTGGCTAGTGTCTACCCAGAGGTTCCATGGGGAATCACAACACTGCGGGTACCAAGAGATCCAGGAGAAGCCTAACTCTCAAGCGTTGAGAGTTCCGGCCAACGCAGTGACCGGGTCTTGAGGCTTCGGAGGGGAACGAGAGAGGCCAAACGACAGGCAATCTACGAGGAGACAGGCTGATAGGCCTCATCAACTGCTCTGGCTGTCAACAGACAGGCTGCAAGGCCTTAGCAATTGACCAGGGTGTCATCAAGCGAAGGGGTGGAGCCGCTATCGCCCCTATCAACGACCAGGCGGAGGGTGGGGAGAATCAAACCTCTTCCACTATTCCGAGGGTCAACGGGGGTGGAGCCAGCGACGACTGCGGGAGACAACAACAACCTCCTTAACAGCCGTGACAGCGCCAGAGGGGAGATCTAATCACCCCACCTGAGAGCGACGCAACTGACACCCGAGGGAAGAGCTCCTGGTTCAACTGAACCGGCAATACAGCAGGGGGTCATGCCCCTATTTGAGTGACAGCACGAGGCACGAGTGAGTTGGTGGGAGCATTAAGAGGGAGATCAGCAGGCTTGAACTGCAACGTCTCTGAGAAAGGAGGAGGGGGTGGCCAGGTCAATCCAGAAAACATTGACCCCTCTTCTCCCTGCTCCAAGTCAGAATTTGACAACCCCCACTGGAAACCAGTGGGAAATTGATCCTGGTACGAAAAAGCGTGTCAAAGACTGCACACAATCATGGAAATGGACTGAAAATAAAGATGTTTGGGTGACGACAAGGATACCTAGGAAAGAGATGTAGAAAAAGAATGTTGTTTTGATTTTTTAGGATCCAAGTGTGGGATGCTGTATGTAATATGATTTAAAATGGTTTATTTATATCCAGGTAGTGGAAAGCAATACGTAGAAGTTGGGATCTATGGTTAACATATAATACTAGCTAATTAAGGATAGTTAATCTCTATCCAAGTGTGGACTGCAGTAGTATTTGGTAACCATAGATAGACATATGTTGCCTGAAACTGGTGTTCAAATCACAATAATGTGTTCTAGTCTTGTAGAAACATGCCAATTAAAAATAGTTTATCATTAAACCTGATTTGACGAGGGTGACAAGCTTAGAGTGTGTGTGTTTACAGAGACCGGGGGCTCACCACAGGAGGTGATTTGCATACAACTGTTGGCAGCTGCAGACAAAAGATCAGGAGTCAGATATCCTGTGTTAGCGGTTAAACTGGTCCTATGGCCTTACTACATCACAGGCAGTCGTTATCTTTGGCCCCGAGGCCAGGCCATCTGGTCTGATTAGTACATGTTGAGACAGTTGTAGGGGAGGAGCAAGCGTCACCATTCTCAGTAACATAAAGTACACTTGCAAATGTCTGTTTATATACTTAGATTAGTTTAATATGAACTACAAATGGTCCTGTTATATTGTGGACATAATCTTGAATCTAATGATATAAAATATGCCATGTTTATGACTGGGAATCACAGAGTTTGAAATTAGGCCACGTCTGAATCTACATTGGAAAATACTTAAATGTGTTGAATACTAACTGTATAAAAGAGATATTGATGTAAGTTAAAAGAATGATTAGGAAACTAGAAGAAGTGGGCTTAATTGGAAACCTACTGTGATTCTCAGTTAGCTTCACAAGAAACTGTTCAAAAATGATATACAGTATTTATTCTTTGATTGGAAAACAAAGGAATTAGCTGGTGGGCCCTCCTCCGTTTTCAAATACTCTGTGCAGGCCCGTGATTGGAGGAACACATCGGCTTGACGTCACTTCGGTGACATCACGCAGAGACTCCAGGCTTTTGATATAAGGGGGGGTGTTGTGACTGTGGAAAGGACACTCTGAAACGGAACCACCACAGGACGACACCCACCTTTTCACACAGCGGACGACGCGGGCAGAGGAGAATCAACAGACAAAGAACTTTTGGAGGGAGAACAGACTGCTTTGTTTGTCAGCCAGACAACAAAGACCATCAACAACTGATCAACTATCATTCTTTAATCTGCTTTCTTAGTAGGACGAGAGCGGCATAGTGCTCCGGTACCTTGAATCTTTTATAGTGTTCTTTATTGTAATTTGAACCAGAACTTTTGTAATTACACTCTTAACTTTGAAATTAAACAGATGCGGTTACACCTTCTCCTCTTCATTTCTCCTGCCGCTTAGCTGGTCGTCGAACAAGACCATTTGGTCTTTTTAAAGTACAAGGGTTTTTAGGGGGGACAATTCACAACGCAGAGGACGATCCAGCCGGTTCTGATCTTATCAGAACCAGAACAGAGACCTTTGTGACTTCAATCATCACAAACCCACCGCGTGGAATGCAAAGAAATCTCCGGCTAGTGCATTTCTCTCTCTCCCGCTCTCTCCCTCTCGCTCTCCCTCTCTCTCTATATATCTCTCTCCCTCTCTCCCTCTCTCCCTCTCTCCCTCTCTCCCTCTCTCACTCTCTCTCCCTCTCTCTCTATATCTCCCTCTCTCTCTATATATCTCTCCCTCTCTCTCCCTCTCTCTCCCTCTCTCTCCCTCTCTCTCTATATATCTCTCTCCCTCTCTCCCTCTCTCTCTATCTCCCTCTCTCTCTATCCGACAGCGGAGGGGCTTCCACCAGAGAGCGCTCCCGGTGACGGTCGCTGGCGGTGGCGTAGCGGTGATTTTGCGGATATCACACAGAATGGCTAATGAGCATTAGCATTACGGTTAACCAAACGCACAGGTAAAAAAACACACAATACGCACACACACGCACGCACGCACGCACGCACGCACACACACACACACACACACACACACACACACACACACACACACACACACGCACACACACACACACACACACACACACACACAGAGAGAGAGGAAGGAACCACCCAAGGATATGCGTTCTAACTTTTTAAACCCCCCCCCCTCTCTTCTCCATCTCTCCTTTATTTCCCCCCTACAGACCATTAGCCAGTAGACCCCCCCCCTCCCATCCTCATCGCTCCTTGCCACCCCCCCCCCCCTCCCCTATTCTTTCAGCGCTGTGCAATTAGCGCTCTCATTGAATATTGAAGGTAAGAAGAAGAATGGGCCTTTTTAGCCGATACCCTTCCTGCCAGACTGCGGCCCGCTGAGGGATGGCTGAAGGCTTCGACTAAATCAGGAAGCTGAGCTACGGCGGCACTTAGAGCCAAACAATCACTGATAATTTATTTAGGTCGCTTTCACACAGGGGCTGTTTGGTCCGGACTATCGGACCAGAATTCAATAGTCCGGTTTTTCGGGTTTGTGTGAATGCGCATCGAACTCGGTCTGCGGACCAAACAGGCAAACTCTGGTCCGCCTGAAAACGTAGGTCTCGGTTCGTAGGTCGTAGGTCTCGGACCAAACGCGGACCAAACGTAGGAAGTCACGTGATAAACCATCTTGGGTATATTATTACCGCGGCGCGGCATTCACTGCAAAACAAGCACACTGCATCTATCTATCTATCTATCTATTGTGCATCTTGAGGTAGAAGGAAGAAAAAAAACAGCTGTTATTATTATTAATATTACCGCGGCGCGGCATTCACTGCAAAACAAGCACACTGCATCTATCTATCTATCTATCTATCTATCTATCTATCTATCTATCTATCTATCTATCTATCTATCTATCTATCTATCTATCTATCTATCTACTGTGCATCTTGGGGTAGAAGGAAGAAAAAAAACACAGCTGTTATTATTATTAATATTACCGCGGCGCGGCATTCACTGCAAAACAAGCACACTGCATCTATCTATCTATCTATCTACTGTGCATCTTGGGGTAGAAGGAAGAAAAAAAACACAGCTGTTATTATTATTAATATTACCGCGGCGCGGCATTCACTGCAAAAGAAGCACACTGTGTAAACATGTCTCGTGGACAGACTTGGGGGGCAGAAGACCAAATAAAACAGCTGCTTGTGGGGAATGTGGGCACTCACAAAAACAACGAGGTGTACAAGTTGTTTAGCGCGAGGATGGCGGTAATGGGAATTATAATCGAACGATGGATCAATGCCACGTCTCTGCTACTATCACGTTAACGCAGTTTGTGTTGACGCGCATTTCACTTCCTGAAAGGGAAGGATTTCCACTCTCCATTGTGTCCAATAGACGAGCGCCCGTTTCGACCGCGTGACATTGTTCAGAAAGTTCGGTGCGCTTGACAAATTGCTGTGTGAATGCAGACGAACCAAATGAAGAATGCAACAATGTTGCAACTTCACCACCAGAACCGCACAGAGTCCACCAAAACTATATGTGAAAGCGACCTTAGTCAGCCTTATTTATTCATCCATCTGTCCCCACATATAGCACCGCCATGCTGCCGCTCCGAGCCGCCATCATCTAGGATTATCCTCCTGAGATCCCCCCCCCCCCCCCCCATTTTCCCTCAAAGCACGCGGCCGATATCTGGGCAACCCCGGCCCCCCCCTCTCCCCCTCTCCCCCTGTCGTATCTTAAGTCAATACATTGGGTTATTTACAGTGCATACAGGTTGCTAACTAGAGGGAAGAAGGACAGAGTGATAGAATGGTCCCCCCCTCTGGCATAGCCAGCAAGGAATAAAGTGCAGTCAGACAAAGGAACTATAGTTCAACTCAAAGGGTTTATTTGCCTCGGGGCTCAGAGTAAATTAAAAGATTGTTTACATACAGGGATTATTCATCATTTTTCATAAGACATGATTGTACAACAGGATTGATGAGGTTTACATAATCATAGCCCATTCACGGTGGCTCTTCACATCAAAACAAGTCTGCACATACATTTTGTCATGTTTTATCAATGGAATAGACTACCTTACTTTTGCCACCACATGGTTAAACCTGGTCTAAGATAGGCATCTTACTCTATATATCACAAACAGTGATTACTCCATACAGTTTACTCACGTTGCGGCAAGAGGGCAGTCTGTGGAAGTGGTGGAGACCAGAAAGACCCCCTGGGGATGGGTGCATCTGTCTGGCCTCCTTCTCAAACACCGCGCTCTCTGTTAAATACTCTGATTTCCACCAATAATAACAGTCTAATAATACGTTTGGTCCAATTAGGTTTCTTGCTTATATATATGGAGTTTTCTCTGTTTCTTAGGTCCCAATCAGATAATCTTCTGGGGGGGCGTCCCGCCCCCCTGTCTCTCCTCGGGGTGTGTTGTCCTTCAGTAAACAGATGGGTCTGCTTTTGGCCCCCTCCTTTGCTGCTCAGGTCTTCTCAGTCCAGGGGGTCTGTGGCTTTTGATGAGCACAGAGTCTTAACCCTAAAACCTTTTCTATATCTGTAGCTTTTAATGTAATGAGTTACATTATGTATTCAGCATTTAACCCATGTGGAGTTTGTCTATATTTTAATACCAGATTCCCTATATAAAGTATACTGAATTAATAGTTCCTTGGTTTTAGATTCTAGCAAGCTTTACAACCAGAGTGAAATAGCATTATTACTTAACCAGTTTGACATTCCTAAATGGTATTCAAATCTAATGAGTCAGTTACCTTTTAAATTGATATGGTTTAGTTAGTTTGATCTTGTTTATGAATTAGTTTCCATGTACCTTTTGGTTAATCTCAAAAGTAGTTTAGGTCTGTAATCAGACCTCTGTTTCTCTCTGTCTGTAATCTGTTAGGCGCTAAGTGTGACTTTTCAGTTCCTTTGTTTCTAGTGGTTGACCACATTTGCTTGAGTGGGGGTTGAGAATGGCTGTCTAAATACAGTTTCAACAACAGCGGGGGTTTCATATGGGCTCACGCTAATATCCCCCCTTAGAGCACCGCAGTGTTTTGCATATGGTTTTTCTAATTATAGACATATGGATTATGAAATACACATTCAATGTTACCACATTCCTCACTTTGACAATTAATATTGTCATAACCAGTACATTGACTTGATTTCTATAATACTACGCATCCAGTTTAACATAATAACAAAAATCATAATTTTTTTTATTTTTCTCAATTTCTAAAAACAATAAAAAATAATCTAAACATCACACATTTTAAAACCCAATTTTCTTAATATACAGAAAAGTTTGTTCCCACACTCTTTAGATGATCTGGTTGAGAGAAAACACACATTAGCATCACAATATTTCATATTTTCTTCCTGCTAATTTTTTTTTTTAAATAGTACAATCATGTTTGCATAATTAATCAATTGGCTTTCTCATCTATCCTCCCCCCTTATGACCATCTCTGGTCATACCACCTTACCACCTTGGTCTCCACAGCTCCAGTCGGGCGGGGAAAGCAGACACTCAATGAGAAATAAAATGTTCACTATCTATCCTCACTTTGACCCTAATCGATGTGTATGTTCTTACCCTGCGTTGTGTCTTAACCTATCCGCCCTCTGTTTTGCGCGTCTTACCAAATCAAATGTGCACAAACAGAGACCATCAGTAGCTATTGTTCAGTTACCCCCCGTTCTCCACACCAACCAAATTCCACATTCCACAGAGGACCTTGCTCACATTTTCTGCACAGTTCCAGACCGGCCTTGCCTCCCCCTTCCCCCCTGTGCTAGCCAGCCTCAGCCGTAGCAATTGTTGTAGGCCTGTGATCCCGTCATATTTTGACCTATGACTGTCCTTCCTCGGATTTACAGATGGCTCTCTCAGTCTGGACGTTTCCCAAACCAGCGTACCACATCTGTTTTCAAGTCTAACCTGGCCTCTGTTCCCGGGGTTATGATGAAGGAGGGGCTAGTGTCCACAAGCGACCTCTTTCCATAATCTAATAATTTCTCACCCTTGGATCGAAAAGAACAGGAAACAACTGAACAATTTCACTCCACCGTTCCGTAATCTAATGGAATGTACTCATACTCAACAGTTATGACTCCTGTACATGTGCCGTTCCGCATTCCCCCCCTCGACTGAACTGTAAGGAGACAAAAGCCTTGCAATCCTGATTATTCTTCAATTTAACATACTTTTTTTTTTGTATTTTATTTTTATTTTTATTTTTTAAACAAACACATAAACAAACATGACAACACACGATAAGATATACAAGCATTAATTGTCAGAGCACATCCAATGAGATCACATTTTAGTTAATTGTCTTATATAAGATATACCCCTAATACCTGTTATCTAAAAAACCTACACACATATGCTCCAGCTCGAACCCCCCCCTCCCGGACCCCACCTTGAGAAGTACCTCCACTATCCCTCGCACCTAACCAGACACTACCATTATAAGCTAGCTTTTATTCTCTCCACCACTTCTAACCACATTGACATTTTGGATTCATTGAGACCCAGAATTCTTGCTGTAGATATTTCTTGATAAATCACATCGAGATATGTAAGAAACCAAACTTTACGGCAATTTTTTTCCGGTTGAAACCAGCGTGATGCGATCAGCTTTTTAGCTACTGTGATACCCGATAAAACCAATCTCTTTAGCTGTGGATTCACTGCAAACTCAAAAACATCATTCAATAGTAATACCGAGGGGTGTACAGGTATATTCCAAGATACGAGTTTTGATAATTGTTGGGTCACATCTTTCCAGAATGCCTTAACTGGTGGGCAGTCCCAATACATGTGCATATATGTCCCTTCGTCCCCATTTGTACATTGGGAGCATTTGGAGTCTTGTTTAAGCCCCATTGGGCACAGTCTTATAGGAGTCAAGTATGTCCTGTGAATATAGTTAAGATTGATTTGTTGATGATCCGGGTTCCTTGATGTAAGTCGGACATTTGCCCAGGCTCCTTGCCAATCAAAGTAATTTTCCAGGTCTGGTATATCCCTCCTCCAGACAGAGTCTAGTTGGAGGGTTTCATACGAGGACGTTAGTAATTGATGATAAAATTCTGAAACAAAACCTCTCGATGTCTCTCTTTCGTAGAAGAATTTGTGGTATCTGTGGTGTTCAATTGGTCTGTCTAATGGAACACCGTGATACTTCAAACATAGCTGTAACTGTTTGTAAAAAAGCCATGTGGACTTGGTGAGATTACATTTTTTGCGTATTTCTTTATCACTACAAAAACCCTGTTTGTTAAAAACATCCCCTAATGAGTGTATGCCTTGCTCTTCCATATAGGGAATCTTATAGGTCGTTTTTCAATTAAGAGTGCATTGTTATTGAATAAGGGAGTATGATTGTGCCATTTATGTGGGTTAGGATTTTTTTTTTGTGATTCACGCCATATCCGGATCGCATGAGTAATTATGGGGCCAAATTTTTGTTCACAGTGCTTGATTGATAGTTTAGTGTATGCTATGTCCTTCAGTCTATGTGGGGCTACTATGTTTTCTTCTAATTTTCTCCAGGATACTAATACTTGGGGGTCAAACCATGTTGTCAATGGTCTTAATGTGTACGCCTTAAAATATTGGAAAAAATCTGGAAATGCCATGCCACCATCTGCTTTATTTCTCTGTGCGGTGGATCTTTTTATTCGTGGTGGTTTGTTATTCCAAATAAATTTGTATGTGGAGGAGTGTAATCTTTTCCAGTAACCCTCTGGAGGGGGTAACGGTAGCATTGAACTGAAGAAGTTGATTCTAGGTAGTACATCCATCTTAACTATTGATATCCGTGCTTGTACTGTGTTTTTAAGTTTTGCCCATCTATCAAGGTCGTCTTTGATTTTGTTTTGGATTTTTGTGTAATTGTGCTTCACCGTTTGTCTTATGGTGGGGAATATTTCCACTCCCAAGCATCTGAAATGTTTTACCATCGGTATCTCTCCTGGGAGGGTTATATCTTTTTTTGCAGGAGTGTTAAGTGGAAGGAAAGCCGACTTCGGCCAATTTATCTTAAATCCCGATAAATCACCAAAGTCCTCAATCAACTTGAGCAGATGAGGCAATGTGGTGTTGGGGTTTTGCATGAACAATATTACGTTGTCCGCATATAAACACATTTTTTGTTGTGTGCCCTTGATTACGATTGGTTCTATGGATTGGGATTGTCTTATATATTGTGCTAAAGGCTCTAATGATAGATTGAATAGTCCGGGACTAAGAGGACAACCCTGTCTGGCAGAGCGTGATACCGGAAAGATTTTGGAGATGATTGTGCCTGTTGTAATCATAGCCGATGGGTCTTTGTATAATACTTTAATCATATCAATGAATCCTTTTCCTAACCCCATCCTTTCTAATACTGCCCATAGATACGACCATTCCAGCCTGTCAAAGGCTTTCATAGCATCCAGGGACAGCATCGCCTTAGGTATGTTGTCATCCTTGTCGGCATCTAGTACGTGCAGTATTCGTCTTATGTTATCAGAGATCAGGCGGCCTCTTATGAAGCCAGTTTGGTCCGGGTGAACTAAAGACGTCATATGCTTTTGTAATCTGATGGCTAATACCTTAGAGTACAGTTTGATATCGGTTCCGAGGAGGCTTAAAGGTCTATAACTACCGCACTCGTCAATTTAACATACTTGTAAGAGAAGCACCATTGAAAAATTCCACACAAACGTGACTGAACTACTTAACTTTTTTGACATCCTGTCCTGATGTATTTCCCCAGTTTCCACACTCTCGGCACAAGACCCCTCTCACCAGATCATGAAAAAATTGTTGGGAAAAGAAAAAGACAAATAATCAAAACTAAATTCACATCCTTCTATTACACATGTGGCAGACCACTTGTGAACGCTCCATGCATACCGAGAAAATATTAAAGTAAAAAATCTAAAATATAATCAAACTTACATGCACACCGCTCCCTCACCCCTGTGGTGACCCACATGCACTTGTTTCACACACACCATCATCACACAACCGTTCCATCCAAACATGTCTTTGTGACTCGACACCTCTAAGTTAGCACAGTCACCCCTACAGGCTCCATTCAAACACATCTCAGTCCACACAATCAAAGATTAAAATAGAAAAGAAATCTAAAAATGTAAATTCAATACCTCCTCCATATATATACTGACTTCGGTGGGTCTTTCTGGTCTCCTTCTCAAACACCGCACTCTCTGTTAAATACTCTGATTTCCACCAATAATAACAGTCTAATAATACGTTTGGTCCAATTAGGTTTCTTGCTTCTATATGTGGAGTTTTCTCTGTTTCTTAGGTCCCAATCAGATAATCTTCTGGGGGGGCGTCCCGCCCCCCTGTCTCTCCTCGGGGTGTGTTGTCCTTCAGTAAACAGAGGGGTCTGCTTTTGGCCCCCTCCTTTGCTGCTCAGGTCTTCTCAGTCCAGGGGGTCTGTGGCTTTTGATGAGCACAGAGTCTTAACCCTAAAACCTTTTCTATATCTGTAGCTTTTAATGTAATGAGTTACATATGTATTCAGCATTTAACCCATGTGGAGTTTGTCTATATTTTAATACCAGATTCCCTATATAAAGTATACTGAATTAATAGTTCCTTGGTTTTAGATTGACATTCCTAAATGGTATTCAAATCTAATGAGTCAGTTACCTTTTAAATTGATATGGTTTAGTTAGTTTGATCTTGTTTATGAATTAGTTTCCATGTACCTTTTGGTTAATCTCAAAAGTCGTTTAGGTCTGTAATCAGACCTCTGTTTCTCTCTGTCTGTAAACTGTTAGGCGCTAAGTGTGACTTTTCAGTTCCTTTGTTTCTAGTGGTTGACCACATTTGCTTGAGTGGGGGTTGAGAATGGATGTCTAAATACAGTTTCAACAACAGCGGGGGTTTCATATGGGCTCACGCTAATATCCCTCCTTAGAGCCCCCCAGTGTTTTGCATATGGTTTTTCTAATTCTACACATATTGATTATGAAATACACATTCAATGTTACCACACCCCAAAATAAATAAGCTCCGTACGCCAATTTAAAAGCTTTTATTTATCACATCTGATTGGCTATGAGGGTTATTTGTGTTAATCAATTAACACACGTTTTTTCCTTCAAAGCCGATGATCTTGTTGATA
This sequence comes from Notolepis coatsorum, assembly GCF_963971535.1. Classification (NCBI taxonomy): domain Eukaryota; kingdom Metazoa; phylum Chordata; class Actinopteri; order Aulopiformes; family Paralepididae; genus Notolepis; species Notolepis coatsorum. The sequence continues at coordinate 19,164,251 of NC_140170.1, read as the reverse complement.
TCCATTATGTTGCTGTTGTTTGCGATTATTCTAATAATAAATGTAATGGCTTCTTGTAGGTCAACCAGGTAGTGTCTTTAACACGCACATTCCAAAAAATCCAAAACGAGATCCAAGGTATTATGAATTAAATTATAGATTTATTTTAAGCATCTAAATAAAACACCAAAAGAAAGATTCCAATACTCATAAATAATAGTATTCTAACACTGATGTGGTTTAAAGAAAAATGTATGACCTGGCACCTTCACCAAACATTTTTACCATGCCTAGGCCTTCTCTTCCTGCTCATTAAACCACCTGAGATTCCAAGAGTCCCCGCCCCCAACTCTCAACATGCACTACCGGCCTTTGGATACTAGGTGGGGTAAATGACTACAGAGGGGCAGAAACAAAATGTAAACAAATGATAGATACAATAAGAACACAATAGATTGGCTCCAACATACCGGCCCCTAATTGCCAAGCAAGGCAATTATCAATAGAAATGGAGCCCATATAATATAAGCAGCAATTACCATGAAAACTAGTTTATATACATATTATAGTCCATATCATCTTTCTTGTCTTTTTTCATGTGTGATGATTTCATTCTTTTTCTTTGTCAACATGCCCAGCCTACTTCGCCGAGTGCCAATCAACTTCCATAACATTTCCTCATGACTGGGTTTAGCAGCATCTGCCATTTTGATTTCCAGTCACAGCTCTTTGTTCCAAACATCCAATTCAATACAGCATTTCCAGTGAGGCTTTACTTGTAAATCCATTCACAGTTGTGACATCATGATTCTGTGACATTTGTGACATTTGCTTCCAACAACAGATGACTTGTAGACAGTAGATGAGCATCTTTGTTTCTTCATTAACTTGATTTACTTGTAAATTAATTCACAGTTGTGACAGCATGATCTCCATTGAGCTTCAAAACACTTGCTGTTAACAACAGATGAATGGTAGACAGTAGATGAGCATCTTTGGTTCTTCATTAACTTGATTTACTTGTAAATTAATTCACAGTTGTGACATCATGATCTCCATTGAGCTTCAAAACACTTGCTGTTAACAACAGATGAATGGTAGACAGTAGATGAGCATCTTTGGTTCTTCATTAACTTGATTTACTTGTAAATTAATTCACAGTTGTGACATCATGATCTCCATTGAGCTTCAAAACACTTGCTGTTAACAACAGATGAATGGTAGACAGTAGATGAGCATCTTTGGTTCTTCATTAACTTGATTTACTTGTAAATTAATTCACAGTTGTGACATCATGATCTCCATTGAGCTTCAAAACACTTGCTGTTAACAACAGATGAATGGTAGACAGTAGATGAGCATCTTTGGTTCTTCATTAACTTGATTTACTTGTAAATTTATTCACAGTTGTGACATCATGATCTCCATTGAGCTTCAAAACACTTGCTTCCAACAACAGATGAATGGTAGACAGTAGATGAGCATCTTTGGTTCTTTATTAACTTGATTTACTCACTGTTTTCATTGTTGTCCTTGATTTACTCACTGTTTTCATTGTTGTCTGTATTGTTCCAAGTTCAACTCCATTGTGTGGAATTCCATCCATGGTAGAATTTTTCTTTAAACTTTAATGTAATGGCTTCTTGTAGGTCAACCAGGTAGTGTCTTTAACACGCACATTCCAAAAAATCCAAAACGAGATCCAAGGTATTATGAATTAAATTATAGATTTATTTTAAGCATCTAAATAAAACACCAAAAGAAAGATTCCAATACTCATAAATAATAGTATTCTAACACTGATGTGGTTTAAAGAAAAATGTATGACCTGGCACCTTCACCAAACATTTTTACCATGCCTAGGCCTTCTCTTCCTGCTCATTAAACCACCTGAGATTCCAAGAGTCCCCGCCCCCCACTCTCAACATGCACTACCGGCCTTTGGATACTAGGTGGGGTAAATGACTACAGAGGGGCAGAAACAAAATGTAAACAAATGATAGATACAATAAGAACACAATAGAATGGCTCCAACAATAAATGATAATACATTTTATTTATAAAGCGCTTTTCAGGAACCCAAAGAGGCTGAAAAACGCTAAGATCGGTTTTCTCTGAAGCACGGCTGCATGGTTCAGGATGTGTTTAACGCTTTCACTGCCACGCACAGAAGGTTAACCCTTTACTATCACACAACCGACAGCGATGCTCCATCATTAGCATCATTAGCTCTGCATCCGCACACACACACACACGCATGCACGCACACACACACACACACACACACACACACACACACACACACACACACACACACACACACACACACACACAGGTAAGCCTGCCTGAGGTTAGTACAGCTCGGTTAATACACAGCAGAATAGTGGCATTACAACAGACAGAGAGAGAGAGAGAGAGAGAGAGAGAGAGAGAGAGAGAGAGAGAGAGAGAGAGAGAGAGAGAGAGAGAGAGAGAGAGAGAGAGAGAGAGAGAGAGAGAGAGAGAGAGAGAGAGAGAGAAGGAGAGAGAGAATGAGGGATAGAGAAGGAGAGAGAGGAGAGAGAAGGAGAGAGAATGAGGGATAGAGAAGGAGAGAGAGAGGAGAGAGAGAAGGAGAGGGAGAGACGGAAAGGGAGAGAGAAGGAGAGAGAGAGAGAAGGAGAGGGAGAGAGAGAGAAGGAGAGAGAGGAGAGGGAGAGGAGAGAGAGAAGGAGAGAGAAGGAGAGAGAAGGAGAGAGAGAGAAGGAGAGGGAGAGAGGAGAGAGAAGGAGAGAGAAGGAGAGAGAGAGAAGGAGAGGGAGAGAGGAGAGAGAGAAGGAGAGAGAAGGAGAGAGAGAGAAGGAGAGAGAAGGAGAGAGAGAGAGGAGAGAGAGAAGTAGAGAGAAGGAGAGGGAGAGAGGAGAGAGAGGAGGAGAGAGAAGGAGAGGGAGAGAGGAGAGAGAGAGAAGGAGAGAGAAGGAGAGAGAGAGAAGGCCGACGTTCATAAGCAAAATGAGTCAGGATGCTTCTCAGTGTTTAGACGTGCAGCGTTAAACGAAAACTCCAACATTTTGGGAAATTAGCTTATTTAACATCTTCCCTGGAGTTAGACAAGAAGATACATACCTTTTTTGTCTCTGTGCGTGCATTTAGCTTTGGGAACAGTCGCTCCGTTAGCGTAGCTTAGCTTCATCATTGGAAGTGGGGGAGATCCGGAGCTTCATCACTGGAAGTGGGGGAGATCCAGAGCCTGACGTTCCCTTACACTGTATACAGTCACGAAATACACTCCAAATACAACTCCAAAACATTCATGTAAACATGTTGTGACCTGTGTATTCACCACGTGGAGAAATAAAAAATAATTTAATTAGACAATTACGTTTTATAAGCAAATATACTCAGAACTATTTTTTGCCTAACCACTCCTCTCTGAGCGCAGCCAGTGATTTCAACGTGTCGTCGTGATTGTTGACATTCTCATTCATTCAAAGGATCCGAACCGATTGAAGTTTATGGATACCATGACTTAAAATCCTCTTACCTTGACGATTAAAAGCCTCCCCAATTTAGAAAACAGTAATCCAATGGCTGGTATTGTTATACCGGACGCTCTGAGCTAACCAGAGCTAACACAGATCAGGATGGTAAAGCATATATAATGACTTCCTTTCTGGGGTTGTCAAAATAAAAGTGCGACGTTTATAGCAGCGGAAAACATTTATTTTGTACATTATCTAACGTCTCTGTTGGTAAGACTTCCGTGGGTTGTTCAGGTCCATGTTATGGATCTGTTTCAGGGAGTTGTCAGAGCTCCTCCTCACGAAGCTCCTCCTCGGGGAGAAGTGCCTTATGTGAGTTCGGACTCTCCTTCCCTGTGAGGGAGCCTCCTCAGAGTTTCAGAGCCTCCTCCTCAGATTGTCAAGGTGAGTAGAACTTCAAAAAGGAGTTCTGCTCTATTGTGTGTGTATTCGATTCAATTCGATTATTGAGTGTGTATTGGTTCAGTGCCTCCTCCTCGGAGAGCCTTAACCCAAGTGTTACATAGCTCAATGTTGCAATATATTCTTTTCAATCTATACAGCTCGCGTGGGAAGTCTCTCTGGGGATTTCCGTCTCCTCCCTGTGGCGAGGGTGGTTGGATGTAAAAATGTAAAAAAAAATACCCTCAGCTGCGTCACGTGGGATTCATGTCAGTCTGTGTTTCTTTCTTTTTTAAATAAAAAGAGGAAGGAACATGAAGCACGACGGCTCCGTGTCGTTCTCCCAGGCGACTTGGAGGAACAATGTTTGGTGTCTTGCTAGACTATCCATTGATGTGTTTGGGTCTCGACGCGTACATAGTGCTGGCTCGGGGTGTTTCTGTTAAGAATCACGCAGGGGCTAAGTGCGCCTTGGTTGCTCATTATTAAAACAGCGTTTTTATAGGGCAACTGGGATGGAGTTTTGTCTCTTCCGAGTGCCAGTTTACTAGGTTGTCTCGATGAATTCTCGTTCATATTTGGGGGATGTTAACGGAATAGATCAGAACATAGGTAGAGGGGTCTCACGCCCTTGGGGTGGGCCACTGAGCGCGGTACAATTGGGACCGTCTGGGTAGCGCCCTCTTTTCATGTTTTAGATCGACACGCATACCTACCCCCTCTTCTGGAGTGAGCATGTCGGCGTGGTTAGGGCACGGGACTGGTCTGGTCGCGCTGGTCCAGGTCAGTTAACCCGTTGTCCACCGGGGATGCAGATCTGCTGTTCTGGTACCCTGAGGGACTTGTGCTTTTTTCGGGGGGGAAAATGCCGGGTCGGCCCGGGTGTCACAGAGTTAGGCGTTATGGAGACCCTTTGTTGGGTACATGTTGTACTCTGCACTATCGTAATGGCTTACGGCCATGCCAACCTGTACACGCCCGATCTCGTCCGATCTCGGAAGCTAAGCAGGTTCGGTCCTGGTTAGTACTTGGTTGGGAGACCGCCTGGGAATACCAAGTGCGGTTTGCTTAGGGCTGGTTCTCCATTATTTTCGCTCCTCTCTCACGCGTGGCGAAGAGGGGGCTGTTGGGGTGGTCTTTGGACCTCCTCTGGTAACCCTGTGCTTCCCGAGCCGCCGGGCCCAGTCCGAAGTAATGTTTCGTCGACCCGTAGGCCTGGAATAACCCTTTTTTGAAAACTGAAACACTTGTACTGCGGTATAGCCAGTGTATACCCGCAGGTGTGTTTTGGAGTTTTTTCTTGAGGAGTTATAGGAACAACCACCGTCTGTGCCAAGAGGGTAGTTGATTCCCTGGTATGTTGGAGCAGAGCCAACTCCCGGGTTGCCCGGTTGAGTGTGCCCCTGCACGTTCATGACATCTGCCAATCATGTCAGCCTTCTCTGCCTCGACCCCTCTGGGTGGGTTTTTTTTAATGGAGGCTTTGTCATGGTGATCAACAATGCCAGCATACGCCCCTTCCGCCGGGGGGGCTGTTTTCAGCTGACTCCTTTGGCGCCTGTCTCGTCCGCAGTGCTCCAGGCTCAGGTTACAGCCTGCTGCCTGGTTTCCCCGGTGCGCTGCCTGCTTCCGTTGGTTAACCTTTTTGAGTGCTTACGGCCATGCTGACTGCCTGTTCTGCATGGTCAGTGTGCCAGGCGGTGTGCTATTGGGGGGAAAGGGCCCGCTCTTGGAGGGGCCTTATCCGAATACGCTGGCGATGTGGGGGGCGGTGTCACTAAGTGACCGCCTGGTGGGGTCTTGATGCCTGGCGTCATTGACCTCTCCGGGCCCCCTTTTTCCAGGGGATCCAGTCCCTTCAGTGGGTCTGGGTCTTCCTTCGCACTCCGCTGCTACAGCCTTGCCACGGGGTTGGGTTTGCTCTTGACCCCGTGATTTTGGGGGCAGTAACGAGGTTGTTCCTTCCGTTCGTTCCCTGGTGGCATGCGGGTTGTGCGTGTGTGTAGTCGTGGGGTCAAGCCACGGTCTGCTCACCCTGTGCGTTGAGTTGCTTGAGTTCCTCTTCGCACGGTCGGATCCGTCTCTCTCCCGTAAGCCTCGAATAGGGAGGGTATCCCTCCATTAGGGAGGGTCGGGGGGCTCGGTCCTCCCCGGTCTGATGGTTGTGGGGGGCCTCAGCGGGGTACATTTGTCGAGCTATGGCTCCCGCTCAGCTCCTCTTGTGCAGAATGATGCTGAGCGGAAGCCATAATGAAATAGAACGTAAGGTTATGTATATAACCAAGTTCTATGAATTATGGCGACGCTCAGCATCAGACGCCGCTGCGGCCCTTGATCTCGCCTTGTGGTGAAAGTTTGGGAAGGAGGCGAGTAGGTGACCACACACCTGCTTATGAAGGTAAGCGGATGGGGGTGTGGCCAGACGAATGTTGGGATGTAGAGGTACATGGTGGAATTTTTTATTCAGTGCACGTGCACGAAGTGAAGTACAGTGCAGATGATGCTGAGCGTCGCCATAATTCATAGAACTTGGTTATATACATAACCTTACGTTAACCCTTTCACTACCACACTACAGAAGGTTAACCGTCTGTAGTGTGGTAGTGAAAGGGTTAAGAGACAAAAGGAGGGCTCTGAGTGGTTGGATGGATCACACATGACTACAAGCACAAATACATGGGCTGTTAAAATGTATATGGTTCCTAATCTCAAGGGTTCAAATAATCAAATCAATCAAATCAAAGAGTCAAATCATTTTAAGTGAATTTATGTGTGTGTGTGTGTGTGTGTGTGTGTGTGTGTGTGTGTGTGTGTGTGTGTGTGTGTGTGTGTGTGTGTGTGTGTGTGTGTGTGTGTGTTTGAGAATAATGGTCCGAAAATCCTTAAACTTAAATAAAAGTTATTACAAAAGTGTCCACCCACCCAGCAGCACCCACCCACCCAGCACCACCCAGCAGCACCCACCCAGCACCACCCACCAAGCAGCACCCACCCAGCACCACCCACCCAGCACCACCAAGCAGCACCCACCCAGCACCACCCACCCAGCAGCACCCACCCAGCAGCACCCACCCAGCACCACCCACCCAGCAGCACCCACCCAGCACCACCCACCCAGCACCACCCACCCAGCACCACCCACCCAGCAGCACCCACCCAGCACCACCCACCCAGCACCACCCACCCAGCAGCACCACCCAGCAGCACCCACCCAGCAGCACCCACCCAGCACCACCCACCCAGCAGCACCCACCCAGCAGCACCCAGCAGCACCCAGCAGCACCCACCCAGCAGCACCCACCCAGCAGCACCCAGCAGCACCCAGCAGCACCCACCCAGCAGCACCCACCCAGCAGCACCCAGCCAGCAGCACCCAGCAGCACCACCCACCCAGCAGCACCACCCAGCACCACCCAGCAGCAGCCAGCAGCATCCACCCAGCACCACCCACCCAGCAGCACCCAGAACCACCCACCCAGCACCACCCAGCAGCACCCAGCAGCACCCACCCAGCACCACCCACCCAGCAGCACCCACCCAGCACCACCCACCCAGCACCACCCACCCAGCAGCACCCAGCAGCACCCACCCACCCAGCACCACCCACCCAGCAGCACCCACCCAGCAGCACCCACCCAGCAGCACCCACCCAGCAGCACCACCCAGCAGCACCCAGCAGCACCCACCCAGCAGCACCACCCACCCAGCACCACCCACCCAGCAGCACCCACCCAGCAGCACCCACCCAGCAGCACCACCCAGCAGCACCCACCCAGCAGCACCCAGCACCACCCACCCAGCACCACCCAGCACCACCCACCCAGCACCACCCAGCAGCACCCAGCAGCACCCACCCAGCACCACCCACCCAGCACCACCCACCCAGCACCACCCACCCAGCACCACCCACCCAGCAGCACCCACCCAGCAGCACCACCCAGCAGCACCACCCAGCAGCACCCACCCAGCAGCACCCACCCAGCAGCACCCACCCAGCAGCACCCACCCAGCAGCACCACCCAGCAGCACCCAGCACCCACCCAGCAGCACCCACCCAGCAGCACCCACCCAGCAGCACCCACCCAGCAGCACCCACCCAGCAGCACCCACCCAGCACCACCCACCCAGCAGCACCCACCCAGCAGCACCCACCCAGCAGCACCCACCCAGCAGCACCCAGCAGCACCACCCAGCAGCACCCACCCAGCACCACCCACCCAGCACCACCCACCCAGCAGCACCCACCCAGCACCACCCACCCAGCAGCACCCACCCAGCAGCACCCACCCAGCAGCACCCAGCAGCACCCACCCACCCAGCACCACCCAGCACCACCCAGCACCACCCAGCAGCACCCACCCAGCAGCACCCACCCACCCAGCAGCACCCAGCAGCACCCACCCAGCAGCACCCACACAACCAGGGAGCGACGAGGCCTTTTACTGGAAAATGACATTGGTGGAAACAGTTCATCCTCCCACTGCTGTGTGGAAAAGCTTACATTATTGGCTTTTCGAATAAGTGGCACATAACTCAGCTTTTACAGAGAAACAGCCGTGATGAAGGCCGATGATGTAGAGACCACAGCAGGACATAAAACCTCTGCACCTAAATCATATGCCGTGTCAACTTTTATCAGAGAGATGCAGAATTGTTACGCTTGATCGCAGCCTAAATGCCCCCCCCTCCCTTAACTGCTCCGGAGAGAAAAGGGAGGGGTCGAGAGTAAATAAAAGGCTTCCACACTAAGTTAACTGCTCCGGAGAGAAAAGGGAGGGGTCGAGGGTAAATAAAAGGCTTCCACACTAAGTTAACTGCTCCGGAGAGAAAAGGGAGGGTCGAGAGTAAATAAAAGGCTTCCACACTAAGTTAACTGCTCCGGAGAGAAAAGGGAGGGTCGAGAGTAAATAAAAGGCTTCCACACTAAGTTAACTGCTCCTGAGAGAAAAGGGAGGGTCGAGAGTAAATAAAAGGCTTCCACACTAAGTTAACTGCTCTTGAGAGAAAAGGGAGGGTCGAGAGTAAATAAAAGGCTTCCACACTAAGTTAACTGCTCCGGAGAGAAAAGGGAGGTCGAGAGTAAATAAAAGGCTTCCACACTAAGTTAACTGCTCCGGAGAGAAAAGGGAGGGGTCGAGAGTAAATAAAAGGCTTCCACACTAAGTTAACTGCTCCGGAGAGAAAAGGGAGGGGTCGAGAGTAAATAAAAAGCTTCTAGACTAACTAGTAGGAGCGGCGAGTTAAATCAAGATGTCAACAGGGTAAGTTACTCTGTCACAAGGTGTAGATCATGGAGTCGTAACGTCGTGTGTACAAATCATCGCGCGGCCTACGTCGAAGTGTCACTCGCTCTTGTCGTATAATCCTATCAATATCTAAGGTTATTGTACAGCACAAGGAGGTCGCTAACTGGAAGGAGGAAAAAGGATCATAAGTGATAGAATTTGGTCTCCTCATCTGACTTCCAATATAGCCAGCAAGGAATAAACGTGCAGTCCAGACAGGAGAGTTCGAATTCAAACTCATGGATTTATTTGTCTCGGCGGCCCAGAGTGAATAAAAAGGTTGCTTTTCACATACAAGGATTATCAGAATACATTAACATGTCTGTTTTGTACAAAGGATCAACAAGGTTTGCATCTCAAAACCCCAACATGTAGGTACATACAACAGTCATTGTTAACATCAATGAAAATAGAGAATCTACTGTAAGCCCCTTTTCATATGAGTAAGCCTGGGCCCTCATTCATCAACCTGACTTACGCACAGATTTGTGCTTAACCTGTGCGTACGATCATTTCTAAGCAAAGAGTGGGATTCATCAATTTCAACTTGAACTTGACTCCGTGCTTACGTGTACGCACAGGTCAGAGCACACTTAGCTGACGCCCAGTGGTAGAATATCGTTACTACGCACAAGCGCTCCTCAGTACATGCATTCGTTCCAACGCGGAAATAAAGAAACTGGCCGTGTTCTGTATGACCCCCGTAATTCATTATAGTTCATTGTGAAATAGCGATATTAGTGTAATTATTATCAAACCCTAAATAGCATGTGGAATAGGTCTTTCTCTCCGAATGAATGCAGGTTTATATATATAGCGTTATGGGGTGCACTGACTGCACTCGCAGGAACTGTTTTCAGAGATAGCATCAGATAGGGATGAATGAGGGGCAGTCTAATTGCAGAGAGAACATAATATTAACTAGAGTCCACTACCCGAGACACCTCCTTCATTTGTACCGCAATTTGGGACCCAAATTGGAGCTACGAGCTTAAAAGCTTTTCCGTGCTTATTTGATCAAGGTCCAGCTGCAGAGCCGGAGAGACAGACAGCAGAGAGACAGACAGACAGACAGATAGACACTGTTCCACAGTGTGTGTGTGTGACCACTAGTCTCCTAGTAGAGACCCCCCCCTCTGGACCACCTCCCAGTAGAGACCCCCCCCTCTGGACCACCTCCTAGTAGAGACAAGTTTTCTGAAATGTATGTTTATATATGCAAATGAGGCACTTCCCCATTAAATATGTGGACATTTATGGATGCAATAAGGCAAAATGAAGTTAAATGAACAACTAAATGTGTGTTATTGACGTTTTATTGTCACTAGTTTCATAGAAGACATATTTAGGAAGCAAAATATAACAGAATCTCAAAATCAACAAAAAAGGTATATTTGCCTATTCACCTGCAGTGTCTCGCCTTAATCCTCATCTTCGTCTTCTTCCTAGAGAAGTCTCTACTAGGAGGTGGTCCAGAGGGGGGGGGGGGGGGGGGCTGAGTCTCTACTATTAGACTAGTAGTCACACGCACGCACGCACGCACACACACACACACACACACACACACACACACACACACACACACACACACACACACACACACACACACACACACACACACACACACACACACACACACACACACACACACACACACACACTGTGGAACAGTGTCTGTCTGTCTGTCTGTCTCTCTGCTGTCTGTCTCTCTGCTGTCTCTCTCAAAATAGTATAAGTGCTATCTTGGCCCTGATAGTTGCTCTCCGGCTCTGCAGCTGGACCCTCTCAAATCAGCACGAAAAAAGCTATAAGCTTATAAAACGATTTAATATGCTAAACTTCGTTTTAAATTCCTTAATTCACTTTTGTTTATTTCATAAAGATTTTCCCGACATAATGATACCTGCCCCGACCAGATCCGTGACTCTGTTGCGATACAGATGAATTATCTACTCAGAAAGCTTATAAAACAATTTAATATGCTAAACTTTGTTTTTAAATTCTTTAATTCACTTTTGCTTATTTCATAAGGATTTTCCCGACATAATGATACCTGCCCCGACCAGATCCGTGACTCTGTTGCGATACAGATGAATTATCTACTCAGAATAGTATTATAAAGTGGCTATCTTTTATGCTGTAGATCACTTCTGCACTCTTAAAAAAAAATGTATTTTTACGGGACTTTCAATGTATTATTTTACAGATTACTTTTGTTTTTCTACTTTAAGTGTAAATCCCATAAAAATACAGGAAATTCCATAAAAATACAGTAAATAACCTTTAATACAAATATTAACCATTAAATAAAGGTTGTAATCTGTAGATTGATTTAATAAGAAATTATCTTTTTTTTACAGGATTATTCCATTGCTTAATTGTCTTGAATGTTAAATTACATGTAAAACACCTAGAATATACATCATTTTACTGTATGTGAAAATAAGGCAACTTTCTGTTTTTTTGCTGTTAAACTTTAAATGTAATGTTAAATAATGTTAAAAAAGAGAATAATATAATTAAAAAACAGTAAAAACCTTCAGTTATTCTACAGGTAATTCTTTTTAAATACATGTATTTGCTTAATTGTGTTGAATGTTAAATTACATTGAATTGTATGTAAAAACACATAAGATACTCATCATTTTACTGAATGTGAAAATAAGGCAACTTTCAGTATTTAAAAAAAATACGATCAAACTCCTTCAATAAAGTGACAGAACTTAAAGTTCAGCAGTGAAACACTGTTATTTCACAGGTTTTTCCTACATTTATGATGAAACACCTTCAATTAAGTGACATAACTTAAGTTCAGCAGTGAAACACTGTTATTTTACAGGTTTCCCCATAATTATTACAATCAAACTCCTTCAATTAAGTGACAGAACTTTGTTCAGCAGTGAAACGCTGTTATTTGGCAGGTTTTTCCTACATTTATGATGAAACACCTTCAATTAAGTGACATAACTAAAAGTTCAGCAGTGAAATACTGTCATTTGACAGTATTTTCCTAAATTATTACGATCAAACTCCTTCAATTAAGTGACAGAACTTAAAGTTCAGCAGTGAAACACTGTTATTTCACAGGTTTTTCCTACATTTACGATGAAACACCTTCAATTAAGTGACATAACTTAAGTTCAGCAGTGAAACACTGTTATTTTACAGGTTTCCCCATAATTATTACAATCAAACTCCTTCAATTAAGTGACAGAACTTCGTTCAGCAGTGAAACGCTGTTATTTGGCAGGTTTTTCCTACATTTATGATGAAACACCTTCAATTAAGTGACATAACTAAAAGTTCAGCAGTGAAATACTGTCATTTGACAGTATTTTCCTAAATTATTACGATCAAACTCCTTCAATTAAGTGACAGAACTTAAAGTTCAGCAGTGAAACACTGTTATTTCACAGGTTTTTCCTACATTTACGATGAAACACCTTCAATTAAGTGACATAACTTAAGTTCAGCAGTGAAACACTGTTATTCTACAGGTTTTTCCAAAATGATTACAATCAAACTCCTTCAATTAAGTGACAGAACTTCGTTCAGCAGTGAAACGCTGTTATTTGGCAGGTTTTTCCTACATTTATGATGAAACACCTTCAATTAAGTGACATAACCAAAAGTTCAGCAGTGAAATACTGTCATTTGACAGTATTTTCCTAAATTATTACGATCAAACACCTTCAATTAAGTGACATAACTTAAGTTCAGCAGTGAAACACTGTTATTTTACAGGTTTCCCCATAATTATTACAATCAAACTCATTCAATTAAGTGACAGAACTTCGTTCAGCAGTGAAACACTGTTATTCTACAGGTTTTTCCAAAATGATTACAATCAAACTCCTTCAATTAAGTGACAGAACTTAAAGTTCAGCAGTGAAACACTGTTATTTCACAGGTTTTTCCTACATTTACGATGAAACACCTTCAATTAAGTGACATAACTTAAGTTCAGCAGTGAAACACTGTTATTTTACAGGTTTCCCCATAATTATTACAATCAAACTCCTTCAATTAAGTGACAGAACTTCGTTCAGCAGTGAAACGCTGTTATTTGGCAGGTTTTTCCTACATTTATGATGAAACACCTTCAATTAAGTGACATAACTAAAAGTTCAGCAGTGAAATACTGTCATTTGACAGTATTTTCCTAAATTATTACGATCAAACACCTTCAATTAAGTGACATAACTTAAGTTCAGCAGTGAAACACTGTTATTTTACAGGTTTCCCCATAATTATTACAATCAAACTCATTCAATTAAGTGACAGAACTTCGTTCAGCAGTGAAACACTGTTATTCTACAGGTTTTTCCAAAATGATTACAATCAAACTCCTTCAATTAAGTGACAGAACTTAAAGTTCAGCAGTGAAACACTGTTATTTCACAGGTTTTTCCTACATTTACGATGAAACACCTTCAATTAAGTGACATAACTTAAGTTCAGCAGTGAAACACTGTTACTTTACAGGTTTCCCCATAATTATTACAATCAAACTCCTTCAATTAAGTGACATAACTTCGTTCAGCAGTGAAACACTGTTATTCTACAGGTTTTTCCAAAATGATTACAATCAAACTCCTTCAATTAAGTGACAGAACACAAAGTTCAGCAGTGAATTTTTTTTTACAGATATTTGCTATATATTCTCTGTATTTTTACAGCCCAACTGCTGTATACAAATTCAAATTACCTATTATTTGAAATCCCTTTAAAAGTATCTGGACAAGACATTTTTCTTTTTTAAATGTCAATGCACATTAGGGAAAATGAATGATGTTCAAATAAAAGCCCAAGTTCTAATCTATCGGTTTTCATTTCATGTTTCAATCTGCTCCAGAGGCTGATATAAAAGGTTTTATTAACTGACAATTCTGAAAATCTTTCCAAAAAACCCTAATTGCATAGGTTTTAATAGGAGTTTTTAGCAGGCGTTTTATGTCTAAATGGGTTAAGTATTCATTTTGCATGGTCTCAGCTGCACTCCAGTTCAACAACCCACAAGCAAGCACTCTTCTCAGTATATTTGGAGTACATACAGTTGATATATACAGTTGATATACCTTGTAAAAGTCAGTACAGTTAATGTGTCAAAAGTAGAAATAAGCATTTAAAAGCTCTATTCTCCAATGTGGATGATAATCTGCCAATGGTGAAAAGGAAACGACTATATCTAGCATACTATTGTATAGTGCTGAGAGATGAGTCGGCGGTGGTGTCTCGAAGGAGAGCGGTATTTATTAGCACAACATTTTATATGGAAATCACAACATTTATATGGAATGTCACTGTAAACCAGTGTTCATTTTGGCAGCTATTTTCATTTTAGTTTTAGTCTTAGTAATGTGTCAAGTGCTCCTTTTTCGTTTATCATATTTAGTCATTTTCATTTATTTTTTTCGTTTAGTCAGTTTTAGTCAACTAAAATGTCTGAGCATTTTAGTAAACGGATGACATTTTTGTCTATTTTTAGTCAATGGAAAAAAACTTGGCAGAAGTCAGAAATAGTCAACATGGAACATATTCTGATTTAAATTGCGTATTTATTTTTTAACCTATAGGGGAATCTGAGTCGGCGGCACAAGTAATAAACAGGAAGGGTGCAGCACTCACTGTCGATCTGTGAATGGAGAAATAACTTAATAAGACAGTCACATTATGGCCCTGTCCACACGAGAGTTTGGATTTAATATGACCGAAGTTTGAAAAAATAAAACTCCGTCCACACGGTGAACACAGGTGGACAACCGTGTATAACTGCGTACTCACGGGCAGAGCTGGAACCCAGCAACCGATACATTTAGTACAATGTAATACAATGCCAAAGCAGTAGGCGGCGATGTTGTTCAGACATGAAGGCCATTTCAACCAATCAGAAAAGACTGAACGCTCACTAAACTTCCTGTTGGGTCGCGATCTGCCATTAATTTACTGAAGAAGAAGAAGTAAACTTCCTGTTTAGAAGCACAGCTGGACCCTATTGATCATTTTGCCAACGGAACATATATTTTCAGCAAAGAAAGAAACTGCAATAAACAAACGGATACATTCACTGTGTTCTGCCTCTCATTTTGTTGATGAAACAAAACCATCAGCAACACAATTTACCACCAAGAGCGGATAGTTTAGTCTCACAAAAAAGATCTCCGGTGTTGTTAGCTACATGCTAATGTCAATGGCATTCTCTATGTATAGTATATAGCTTAAATGCTAACGTAATAATGTAACGTTAACGCTAGTATAATGAATGGATGCAAACGTTATTTAACACATTGCAGAATGGGTACAATACAATACGGCTCAATACAAACAATTGTTAAGGGGATGCAGTCTGGACTGGGTTCCTTATAACAATAACTTGACAACACATGAGTTTAGTTTAGCTGCAGCTACATGTTTACTCTGAGCGTCAACAGACATCAGTCGATCACAACACTCTTCAACACAGACGATACGTTTTTAACAAAAGTTTGTTACAATCATTTTCATATAACGCTACTTGGGACAGCTCTGCTGTAAACACTGGTGTAGTTGGCTCTGCTCTAATCTCTCTACCCCGCGGTCTGCCGTGAACATGGGGAATAATTGCGACAGCTCTGCTGTAAACACTGGGAATAACCCCGGTTGCTATGCCCACACGCAACTGCAAAACCGCACAACTCCACCCTGGCCACCGGTTTCAAAGACCGCGGTTGCAGTGTAGCAAATCCCCGGTTGTGTGTGGCCGAACAGTGCAACTGCGCACATACAATCACGGTTACATTAAACCCAGCGTTCGTGTGGACGGGGCCTATGTCTGGCCTTGCTCACCTGGCAGCGATTTATTTGAAAATATTAAATAACAGTAACAGCAGCCAGTGTAACAGTGTCAACAACACTAACAGGATACTGTGTTTTGTATGAAAATATTAAATAACAGTAACAGCAGCCAGTGTAACAGTGTCAACAACACTAACAGGATACTGTGTTTTGTAAACAAACAAACACAGTAGTTGAACTTGAGTAGATAATAGTACAGTACAATAGTGTATAGTACACACAGTAGCAATCTGATTGCAATCTGCTTGCATAAACATAAAATGATAAATCACATTTTGAGGTTGTTGTGTAAAGTGCCACATGGTGATGGAAGGTCTGGTTAGGGGTTAGATTTAGAGGTGGTCTAGGTTTGGTTAGGGGTTAGAGTTAGAGATGGTCTAGAGGTCTGGTTATGGCCTCTATTAACCAGACCTAGACCACCTCTGACTCTAACCCCTAACCAGACCAAGACCACCTCTCTGACTCTAACCCCTAACCAGACCTAGACCACCTAGGCTCTTACTCTAACCCCCAAGTTAAGTTTGGTGATGGTCATTGGTCAGTGCTGGGCTGCTGCTGGCAGCGGTTTATTCTATAACAACATGATACTGTAAACTAAACACAGTAGTACTAGTAGTACACACTGATTGCAATCTGCTTGCATAAAAATATACATTCTGAGGTCAGTGTACTGTTAAAGTGCCACATGGAAGAGGTCTGGTTAGTGGTTAGAGTTAGAGGTGGTCTAGGTCTGGTTAGGGGTTAGAGTTAGAGGTGGTCTAGGTCTGGTTATGGCCTCTATTAACCAGACCTAGACCACCTCTGACTCTAACCCCTAACCAGACCTAGACCACCTCTAACTCTAACCCCTAAGTTACGGTTGGTGATGGTCAGTGCTGTATTCTATAACAGTGTAAACGTCCGTGCGGAACCAAAGTGCTCAACCATAATATACTATAATGTGTATATGTACTGTATATCACTTTATATACATGCCAACACTAATTTATTAATCATATTGTAAATAAGCTGTGTATACCAACTATGGGGTGCTCTTTGCCATGTGTGTATGGATATATATATATATATATATATATGCGTGTGTGTATATGTGTATGTATACAGTATATACAGAACAATGCTATAAACATCATGTATGAATATGTATCATGTATGAATATGTGCAGGTATATATGTGTATAAAAAATGGGAGTCTTCAGGCGTAGGCCCGGCAAGCTATATAGTGCTTCTCCCTAGCCCTTTTCGGACAATGCTGCAACAGCAGCTGGTAAAACTTGCGATTTATGACCATTGTCATGTGTCCAATATAAAAATTAACTGAACTGAAAACAAGAATGTTATTCATCCTCTTTCTTCCAGTGCTGCTGTATCTTGTTTCGCTTCATTTTAGTCCTGATGGCTCTGGATTCTCTGTAATACACACAAACAGAAATACTATTTCAATCAACCTCATGGAGAAATAAAGAAGAAATTGCATCAGATTGATGTCCAAATCTTCAGAATTTGGACATGAGACCATTCTGATCTTGTGAGCTCACGTTTCACTGCCCACATCATTCTGGCAAATCTCCATAGAGAGAAGTTTGTAATCTACGAGAAGAGGTGGTTTAGGTGTGACAACAGTGAGAAGCAACTGTTCATTTCAAAACACCAATGGCGGAGGTTAGCGTAGATGCTGCTATTAACATTAGTTATATCTGAAATGAAATGAGTTTCTTAATTGGAAGAGCAAAGAACAGCACTGAAGGTTTTCTTTCCTGTGGAAACTGTATTCGCTTTACTCCCGACCTTGTGGTGGAAATAATTAGATTTACCTGAATAGAGGTTGATCCGATCACCTGCCAAATAGTTTTGAAAAAAGGGACATAAAATAAATCACAAGTAATCAAATGAATTAACAGCAAACTCACCAGTCATTCCAGCCAGTCATGCTCTGATATCTTCGATATGAGTGACAGGACCTTGGGATTGACTGCGAGACACTTCTTATTGCCTTGTTTGTGGACTTTTGAGCCCTTGTCCGGATTTATCTTGAACATGCATCTGTAGAGGAGTGGTACATAAAAGGATTGACATCGTTATCAAATGGTGTACATTTACACAATTCCGTTCATTCTCACATTGGTGGGCCTTGGCTGCATACCGTGATACTGCTATAGCCTATGTGTGTGCTGCTCTCAATGAATGTTTGAAAGAATGGGCTCTGTCACTCATGCCCTGCCTTCTGCACTGCATTGATTCACTCTCAAACTGCTACAAGGACTTTATGATTAAAAGTTCATTATGCTGCGGTTAGGTGGCCGAGCGGAGATTGCGTTCGTCACCAACCCCGGAGCTGTGAGCTGGATTCGCCTGTTCGAATCCAGCTCGAATCCAGCTCACAGCTCCGGGGTTGTCACCAGCTTGGCTGGCCGTCTGCACTAATACAATTGGCTGTATTAGAGGGTGGGAGAAGCTGGCGGGGTGGGTCCGGGTCGTTGTAAACAGCGACTCCTACAGTTCGGTCGGGGCGCCTGCTAAGCGCGGATAGGACTTGAGGGGGATAGTGTGATCCTCCCACACGCTACGCCCTCTCGATGAGAATCCGCGCTGCCAGGTGAAAAGAAGCGGTGATTGGCTGGACGTGTGTCGGAGGAAGCACGTGGTAGCCTCCACTCTCCCAGATGATCTGACTGTGGGGGGTAAGTGCGCAGCGACCAGGAAGGGACTGGGAATTGGCATACGACTAACATTGGGATGGGAGAAAATCGGAGGAAAATGGAGGGGGAAAAAGATAAAAAAAAAAAAAAAAAAAAAAAATTCATTATGCTGGTAAATGAATAAAAAGATGAAAAAAATATACAATTACCTTTGAAGAAACTCCATTGTTGCACCCAGCTCTACAGGATAGTCGATGTTGAGGGCATAATAGATCATGAACATGGCATTGACTGCTTCAGTGAACGTTGAGACTCCATCATTGACCACCACCTGGTCCACTGCTACCATGAAGACAGATGCAGTCAGTGGGCTTTGTCCTGTGAAGGTATGACAGACACACGCGCACACACACACACACACACACACACACAGAAAAATAGACAACACTGAGCTGACAAGTTTTAACATTAGCCAAAATGCGGGCGGCTAGGTGGCGCAGTGGGCAAGGCGTTCGCCACCAATGCAGGAGATGCTGGGTTCGAGCCCAGCTCTCGGCGTTGCTACCAGCTTGGCTGGTTGTTCATACTAATACAATTGGCAGTATTAGGGGGTGGGAAGCTGGTGGGTGGGGATTGGACGTTGTGGACAGCGACTCCTACAGGTCGGTTGGTGCGCCTGCGCAGTAGAATCAGGAAGCAACGAGGGCGGCGTGTCTCTCCCACGCAGACCCTCGCCGCTGAGAGATCACGCTGTGCAGGTGAAAAGATGCGACGGCTGCCTCCTTGAGTACCGGAGGGGACACGTGATGCAAGGCTTCGTCCACATTGCAGCCGGCTTGTGGGAGGCATGGCCTAACAGCGTTCGAGACAGGGGAGGGTAGGGGGAAGGGTAGGGTAATTGGACAATACGAAATTGGGGACGGGAGAAAAATAGAAAAATGGGGAGAAAAAGTAGATAAAAAAAAACATTTATTTTTCGATAATTCACCGCTGTCATGGGCAACGCGCAATAATGACCGCTGTCAGGGGCAACAGAGCGCTATTGACCAATCACAATCAAGCATTTTGATCGCAGTCACGAAAGCTAAGCATTACCATTATGCACAACTGCACTACATCAGTGCAATCAAGTCCACACACCTGCCGGGTGCCGGCGATGACAGAGGAGCCACAGAACAACTGAGTCTGCATTTGATCTCATCTTGTCGATGGTGTAAAATGAATTAGGTATATTGTTAGTAAGTTAGCCATGTAATAAGCGGGATAATGTATAGCTATACTCTGTCAATGTCGCAAAATAATTGACCTTCACTGGGTTTAGAACACCTCGGCTGTGCCTCGGTGTTCCAGAACGCAGTGTCTGTCAATTATTTTGCGACAATGACAGAGTATAGCTATACATTATCCTTTACTTAACTTACCACACAGCAATATGCATGGGGTTGTGGGAAGATCCTGAGAGTTCACATCTGCTGCAAGATCGGTATCGTCAACATTTATGAGCATCTTGTTTTGGTCTTCTTTGAAGTGAGCTAAAAGCAGTAACACAGTCCCAACGGAGTCATCACAACCCGCAGCCTGGATTTGAGGTTGGAGTTTTCCTGCAACACTATCTCTTTCTGGGCGCAGACACTTGAAAAATCCCAGGACTCTTTTGTATTTTACATTCATGGCCTCTTGGAATTCTTCATTTATCTGGACCCCAGTCAGTTCATTGAAATGAGCCTTCAAGCCAGTTGTGTTGAAAAGATAGGGCCATTCTTTTTTCAAAGTCCGTGTGTCTTTCTCATCTAGGACATCTCTTCTCTGGGAGGCAAACGTGTTAGTCATCAATGCTTCTATTTTCTTCTCATCTTTCTCATTTTCCTCAAACATTTTATGTAGGTCCTCTTTCATCTTCCTCTGTGATTCGTCATTTGCAGCACGCAGTTGAGGTTCTGGGTTCACACATCCATAAGACATTTTCCTTCGTGTCTTTCCCTTGTCAACACTGCTGGGAGTCATCGTTGGTGGACCTATCCTTTTGTGGTTGTCCACTCTGCATTGTAGTTGTTTTGCTAGAGCATCGTAGCCACTACCTATGACTTGATCCTCAATCACATCCTTGAATGACTTAGGATACTCTTGTACCATCTTGCGGGCAATTTCATTCAAATGTTTCTTTTGAGGATGTTTGCAGACAACCAGGATTTCTGCGGAAATCAACCTGACTATTTCTCTTCTATCCCTCGCCGTTGGCCGCTCTTCATTCTCCAATATTTTTTGTATATTCGACGGCATGATGTTCCACTGTATCTTGAAACTGAAGTGCCAGTTATTGTCCAGTGCTGCTGTTCCCTTCTCACGGCTGATGGAGCACTCATTGGTGGAGGACAATGAGGACATCGGCAGACCTGGAATACAGTAAGCCATAATTAGCACAGATATGAGAGATTGGTTGTTTTGCCTCTGAGACAATATCATTTATATTTTAAATGAAACAATGAACTATGAGGTAAAAGTTCAGAATGTCTGCTTTCAATTCATGTGTTGTTTTTTAACATACATTGAACCATTTTAGAATAGTGCCATTCTGTATGACAGGTGTTTATTTTTTTTTAAACACATTTACATAGTCAGTAAGAACAGTTTTGGGCCGACCATTTACCAATTGAATTCAACATCCCCAACAGTATACATGGTAAATGTACGCACGTTTATTTGTGATGGGGCATAGTCTTGGCGTGAACGGAGGTGACAAGGAGCTTGTAGGCGAGCAGGAGTCAAACAGCGCATCCGCATTTCTGTCTGGAGTGTTGATGGGAAAGTCTGTAGAGGGGTCCAAAATGGTAGTGAATGATAACGTTATTTTCAAAACAGGCACAGAGGAGTATTATCATATTGTTTGGACCACCACCTCTGCAAGTACACTACTCAGTGCGACCATGGTTGGATGTTAACAGTGAAGACGGCAACAAATTGAGCCCACAATATGAAACTCACATTTGAAGCTTAAATCAGTGTATTTAAGGGGGGTAGGCTCCCAGATTTCTATGTACTTTTTATTATAATCTCTGCATTTGTCATAATGTCTCGATGGTAATCAATAGATTATGATGATAGGTGCATTCTGGTTCGGCTTCTGACGCACAACTAGGCCGTCCAATTAAACCTGCTGGTTTGAGTTTTGATTGGGTGGAGGTAAATCTTCCCCTGACCCCTTATCCATTATGGATTTTGATTTGACATCATAATTTATTGATTACCATCGAGACATGACAAATGCAGAGGTTATAACAAAAAAAAAAGTACACAGTACATTTCACAGAGTAAATTCTACTCAAACTGAGTACATTTGACTCAAACTGAGTAAGATTTTACCCAAACCAGTTTGAGTAAAATGTACTCAGTTTGAGTACAATTTACTCAGTTTGAGTAAAATTTACTCTGTGAAATGTACTGTGTATATCTGGGAGCCTACCCCCCCCCCCCCCCCCCTTAATAGGAGAACCCATTAGAACCCTAATACTTGAACTCATTCCATGTGTACCTCATTAAGGCAGCAGCTAATTATGTAATGAGCACAGTGCAATCTCCTTTCTGGTCGTAACAGACCTCTCAAGTATTGTCATTTGAAAGGAAAGTGTGCACAATGGTTTTACTTACTGCCGCTAGAAGAAAAAATGCCTGAACTGGCAGGAAAGGCTGTAGACGGGCTACTGGAATCGTCTTCCGATTCTCTGCGGTTGTAACCTAAAGATAGATACTTTATTAATCCCATTTTGTTAAACAAAAGTCAGTTTGACATACACTCTACTATATAAAAATGAAGACATGCTCAAATAGAGTGACAGTCAATGTTTCACTTACGCTTGGCATGAGCAAGTAACTTTCTGGATTCCACCGGCTTCAGTACACCTTCAAGTTCATGCGGTTGCAAAAACTGTAGATCGTCCACACTAGTCACTCCGAGGCCGTCAAGTAAATCCAGTAGTAAAGGTTGTAGTCCAGAGCCTGGAAGCACGGCATTTATGTAACTGGCCAGGTCACCCATGACTACAAAGAAAGATAAACACAGCTTGAGCCCAGATTTAGCTAAAAGCTAGCAGGTGAAAAGATGCGACAGGCTGCCTCCACATGTATCAGAGGGGACATGTGATGCAAGGCTTCGATCCTCCCTACAACCGACCAGTGGGGGGCATATGCAAGCAACAATCAGGACAGGGGAGGGAGAATTGGCACAAGAGGTAAATTGGGATGGGGAGAAAAATCACAGAAAGGGCAGAAAAAGTAGAAAAAAAAAAACAGTAATGAAAGCTGTTTAGGATGGTAGTTCAATGCTAAATAAATACGGCTGTTTTTATTGGCTCACCTGGGGTGCCATTGGCTGAGGGGCACAGCTGTTTGATGCCAGCTCCTCCTTGCAGTGTGTGGAAGTGTGTGAAGACACTGAACGCCCAACTGCTGACACCTATCCTGCCACTTTGCCTGAGTCTGTCCTCAGTGTGTGTGTGTGTGTGTGTGTGTGTGTGTGTGTGTGTATGAGAATGATTTGGATGCCTATACTACATGTTATATATGCCTCGTGCAGCAATTTAGAATTTAGAATGTATGTACCCAATCAATTATGAATCGAATCATTACTCCCAAGAATCAAGATCAAATATAACTGAGATTCCCATCCCCTCCCCAACTAATCAGCCACCCCATATATCGTCAGTAGCGAATTCAGTAAGCTACTGATCCAGAACACTGTGTTTAAGGGACAGGACTCTCATTCCACATAGACTATATGCAGCTAGTGGATAAAAGTCCAAACACTGTTCAGCATTGATGCAAACCATTTGTCTAGCTGCTTCTCCAAGGTTATAGAGGCCATACTCTGCCAGATAGGATGACGAGTGTGGTATCACCAGGAAGTACACACACTTGTTTTCCTTCATCAGAATGAGCTCAATTTGTCCAAATTCCACTGACTCTTCATTCTTAATGCATAGAAAATAGCCTTTCCTATACAGGGTACCCTTCCACTGCACTTCTGTGGACACCAACTCAGGATGTGGGAGCGAGCTTGCTTTAACCGCATCACGCACTTGGTCACTGTACAAGTCAGTGTGGTAAGGAAACATGTTTTTTACTTGCAAAGTTGCAGGAAAGAAAGAGCTGGAGTTCAGATATGACTGAAGCAGCTGATGATTGTTTGCAAGTGTCTTACACACATTTTTGAAGTTCTGTGTCCTCCTTATGCATCTTTTGAAGTATGAGTGTTTGCTCTCAAACCTCATTGTCCACAACCGTATGAGCGGACCAAGTTTCACGATCAAAGAGGGATAGTGGACGAGGTAGTGATGTTTTGGTTTGAGTTTCTCTGTGGGAAATAGTTGTTTCCTTGTTTCAAGATAATCTTGAATCTGAACATTGAGGAAACAGATTTGAGGTACAGATATCTTGGGGGCACAGACCAACTCACAAAGCTCTTTCAGCAAGATCAGTAACTGCCACACTGGATCCTTAGTATCCGACATCTTATCCCCAATAATCACTGGTAGAAGTCTCAAAAGACACCAATTCTCAGCCGCCTGACCACCAATCTTCATACCCCTTATACTTACTTCACAAGGAGCAGAACCAGCATCAGAACCCACATATTTGAACTGTGCGATTCGTCGGTTCAGCTGTGTGTATGTGAACCATTTCTTCACCTTTACAAAATACCTCAAGTAAAGGGTAAGGTCATAGGCTACTACGCCTTCAAACAAGTCATGGCCTATGCATGGTGGGAGCCCTGGCTGGCATACATGGAAATACTTAAGAGAGTTGAAAACAGAGTCAAACTTGAGTCCCTTTACATGTGTTGCCTCAGAGTCCTGTAGTTGTCGCAGTGCTTCCTTGTAGGTCTCAACTGTTCTTACCGGAAACCGGTCTGTCGGGTTGTCCATTTTATTTGTAGGGACTAAGCAATACCTGCAGCAGTGACTTGCAGTACTGAAATTCTCAGTAAAGCCACCGATCGAGTGAGAGCCTAAATTGTCCCCCAGAATACATACGACTGTTGCCTGCACCACCTGGCCAGATGAAGTGACCAGTCCATGCCTCTCAAGTTCTCTAATATCTGACAGCATCCGTGCAAACAACTTTTCATGTGCAAAGTACTTAAAGTACCTCTCAGGACACAGAAGCAAAAGCTGCAAGTTGTCAACACTAGAACGATAGATGGCCTCGAAGTTGGCAAGTGTAAAGTAAACTCCTACAATTTTGTGCTTCTTCTTTGATGATCCAAGAGGGTTCACTACCTCAAATGCATCCTGGTACAAGATAAGCTTTAAGCTTATACCTGGCTCCATGAATAAGTCGTTGGACTTGAAAACAGATCCATCGCAAATATCAGTGAACACATTAGTAGAAGCAGCATTATTTTGTGGCTTCACACACTGTTGCCACACAACTGGGTCTTTTAACATGGATCGTAAAGTATCCTGAAGTGGGATATATTGTGCATAGCACTCCCTTCTATTCTCGTCTGTGCCAAGATAAATAGCCTGTGGGTGCACATATGAAAAGTTCTTTTGGAAGAACATCTTTCTTCTGTGCCCAGTGGAAAGGTGAGAGCTGCACAGCGAATGCAAATCTGCTTCTCCCAAAATACTCAAAACACTGTCAATATCAGTCTCAGACAAGTTTGTTTTAGCTCCCATTAACTTTTTGAATTCCTTCTTAGTGTACCGATGACACGTATCATTCAAACTGTCAATTTCTTCAACAATAATCTGTATTGTTGATGATGGAATGAGGCATTTAGCCTGCAGACGCATGTAAAAAAGGCATAGATTTTTTTGATACAGGGCTCTCATTTCAGTGTCATCTGGCATGTCGTCAGATGAACTTGCTACATGACTTTCATCTAAATCCCTTTGCACCTCAGCGGAATCCTGAGTAGACTGCGATTGTGTAGGGCCAGGGGTTACAAACAACTCTGTTTGATTCATATGCAACCGTGCGATATGGCTAGTGAATGATGATTTTACTTTATAGGTTTTGTCACAATTTGCAAATGGACATTTTACTGTCTCTTTTTTCAATATATGCAATTTCAGATGTGCAATGACATCCCTGAGATTAGTATATTGCTCCTGACAACTTGCGGCCTCGCATTTGAATGAACATCCTATATAATTTCTTTGTGAAGCAGAGATGGTCCTGTGGTCACGGTACATATGTGTTTTCAAAGCAGTATACTTCAGAAACTGATGTTTGCAGTCAGCCACACCACAAGGGAATTGCTTGTTTGCTTCATGTCTATGAAGTAACTGATGGTCAACATAACGTTTAAGCGATTTGAATGACAGGCCACAGGACTTACATTTACATGTATGACCAGGCATTTTTCAGAAGTTAAGTATTCCCTCAAATCTCATGTTCCATCTAACAATTCCAGGAAATTCTGTGTGTGTGCATGTGTATGGATATGACAACAAGTAAGGTATTGGTGTTTAGCAAACTTGTGTATACATGTGGACTAACCTGTCCTAAATCTGCAGATAGGCTAAATGTTGCAACTGATGAAGCGGAACTTCAATCCAAACTGTTGAGACAAAATAAGTGTAAGTGAAGCACAAATAAACTTCAAAAAAGGTTATTTCTAGTGCCGTCAGGCAATTAAAAAAATGTATCTAATTAATCGCATTTTAACCGCATAACCATTTTAGGCCTGATATTTTATATTCTATAATCATATTTCAAATTGCATGTGTCCGGATGGCAGAATTCAGTACTGTATCTACAAAACCTTCTGTTGTATTTTTGTTCAATAAACAATGTGGACTAGGCCAACAGTGACTTTCATGAAGAATGGGGAAAAAAAGTATTGAAATTGACCCAGTTTTAGCGTTTTTATCAAACATTTTGTCTGCCCAACACAATCACCACGCACGTGCATATTTTAATCAATGGTTCATAACGTCCGTGTGTAATCGAAATGATCGTCACAACAGGTGCAGGGCACCAGGGGGCTCACCAGGGGGCGCTGAGAGTCACACACAGCTAGTGGCAGGCACTGATATATGCTTGCTACTACTAGCCGAATGAAAATGTATCTGTTTCACCTAACACTATTGCTCCGTGATTATAGCCACCCATCTCTAAAGCCACCACCCATCTCTAAAGCCACAACCACATTACCATATTTGTAATAATGTAAATCATTGTGTCGTTGTACACATATTGTGTTTATAACGTTAGTAGCTAACATAGCTTAGCTTGGTAGCTATTGTGCTAACAAAATATCCCGACATCCGGCTCGCTGGCCGGCATGAACGGCCGACCCAAAATGGTTCTCTCCTCTCTGTACACCCCGTCCCCACGAGTACCCTGCCGGGGGGCCATGGACGCGACAACGGCGACAATGGTGGCAGCCTGTAGGGCATAGATATCTATAATAGAATATAGATGTCTATGCTGTAGGGTGCTCGAGCCCGTAAAGGCTAGTGGTTCACGATAGCTATGAGCTAACAACGGCCGCCGCTGTTGTCGCGTCCACAAGCTCCTCCGCAGGACACCCGCGAGGACGGGGGCACACAAAGAGGAGAGAACCATAGGCTAACGTCAGTGTAGTGGTCCTGACTGTAGGCAGCAGGGACGGCGGAGCTATATACTATATAGGCTAACTGTGATGCACCTAGTGGGCCACCATTGAACTAGTACTATGACCCGGACGGGCAAGGCATTTCCTGAAGTGACGTCACGGCCGTGCTAGCTTTTAGATTCGGCTCATTAATATGCACCTGGCTGTAGTGACGTCGGCGTTTGATACGCTTTTTTGATTCGCACGTGCATGTTATTCGTGCGTGGACCTTTTTAACTCTTTCAGAGTGGCATTTCCGGTGTCAAATGGAAAAAAATAAATAATGAAATTATATACCAATGATGTAAACTACCCATAATTGATCAGTAGGGTTTAACCTGGAGGTTGGGCTTTAATCATCTTTAGGATAGAGGGGGGTATCATGCACCCCCCGGAAATATACTTCTAACCAGTGTTTCTAGATTTGAAAAAAATTATAGGCTTATGTTAACAAGTTGTCAGAGTGTCCCATGTATCATTTATATGCAAATTAAGGACATGATTATCAAAAAACCGCAAACAAATCTGTTTAATATATCTCAGCCAATATTGCAGATAACTGAACCAATTTGGACAAGTCAATCAGGGCAAGCTTATTTGACGCATATCTCGCCTAGAAAGGCTTTCGAAATAGTGAAATGCCATTTGATGGTAGAAATTTGTTTGTTTTCACTCATAAGATGGCGGCGGTCATAAGATGGCGGCGGTCTCGTAATAATAACCTGCAAACCATCCACGTGGTACATACATGTACATAGGCTATACTATAGGTGGCAGTGAGATCCTGCTGTAACAACCTCTGTGGAAATATTATCACATTTAAAAAAAGATAAAATCTCCTAAATTTTAACCTTAACCTAAACAAACGTATTGCTGAAAATATACACTCTATGACTGCTGTCATATACTGCAGAGAACTCTTTCATGGCAAATAAGTAATCTGGTCTTTCCAAAGACATGCGGGACACGTGTGCACGAATACACCTTAAATGATTTTCGAATATAATGCAAAGTTTTGTTCATATTGATTCTACCAAGTGTATACTTTTTATTTCTGAATTTCCCATTCTTAATTCTTACATGTGTGCATGAACACATTCATTGCTTTAGCTGCTTTGCACGAACAAACATGTACGCTAGCATATTGTTACGGTAAAATACGTGGAAATGTACATTTTAAGACAAGACGACAGTCGCAGATTTCTATTATATAATGACTATTTGAAAACAATGACTTAATATAAATGTCTTACTGGGTCGGGTCTTGCTGCTGTTCCTGTCTTTCAGGGCGGAAAAAGTTTTTTTTTTTGTGTAATGACGATTTATATAAGAACCTCCCATGCGCAGAACAGCTTGCATAGGTATCTGTGTCTTTTGCCGGTAGCTAAATGACAATGTAATTATAATGTGATTGATTGATTGATTGATTGATTGATTGATTGATTTAAAAGTTTATTAACAGATTGCAGAATGGGTACAGTGCAGTACAGCTCAATACATACAATTGTTAAGGGGATGCAGACCAGAGAAAGACTTCCCCCATTTTCAATTCATCATATGTACACGACTTACAGATAGACAGTACTGCTACATCTATACATTTATGACATACCAGATTTGCAAATACAGTACTGTTTGTGATACAAAAAGTGTCCAGAAAAAGAGTGTATATACATTTGACGTCGAAACTGTATACATTGGAGGAGGTTGGGTAGGTGGGGTGGGGTTGGGTGGGGTGGGGGGGGGGAGCTGTACATTGGAGGTGGGGGGGGGGGGGGTTGGGCAGGGGGGGGGGGGGGGACAACTGGGTTAGGAAATGTTTCAACTCATTCAGAACGCAGCGGCCCGCCTGATCTCAAACCTACCGAAGTCGGCCCATGTCACCCCACTTCTTAGGGACCTGCACTGGCTCCCCATTGCTGCACGAATCCGCTTCAAGGCCCTCGACCTAGCATACCGTGCGGCAAAGGGAACCGCTCCCGCCTACCTCCGGTCAATGGTTTCTAACTACACACCCTCAAGACCCCTACGCTCTGCATCTTCTGGCCGCCTCAGACCTACTCCTATCCAAGCTCCGGGAGGGTCATCAAAGAGAAGTCGCCTATTCTCAGTCCTTGCCCCACAATGGTGGAATGAACTATACCCACCCCAGTTAGGACAGCCGAAACACGTCCAATCTTTCGCCGTCGACTAAAGACGCACTTCTTCAACCATTATCTGAATAAAAAAAAAAAATCTAACCCTAACTAACCGTACTGTCATGCACTTGTCCTAATAAACTAACCAGCACTCAACACTTTGATGAACATTGTTGCTCAGCTTGTGCCCTTCCTGATGGCTTGTCGTACAGAACATGTAAGTCGCTTTGGATAAAAGCGTCAGCTAAATGACTAAATGTAAATGTAAATGTAAATTTGTAGGGGCCATGTTTCGAATTGCAGTATCCCGTATAGGTGTTCTTTGAGGGTGTTTTTGAAAGTGGGTAGTGATTCACATTCCTTTACAGCTTTAGGTAGGGCGTTCCACATTGATGTGGCATAATTGCGAAACGTGTTTAGTTCATTGTTTGAGCCGAATCTGGGTTTAACATGATTTGTTGAGCTTCCTCTAGTGGTTGTGGTATTCACTGACCTTTGGGAAGTATTTTGACATGTACATGGGTACCTTAGTCGTATAGTGTATCTTGTAGACCAGGCCCATTGCAAGTTGCTGTACTCTGTCGTCTACTCTAAGCCATCCTAGGTTGTCAAAGTGGGCAGGGGTGAGGTGGGTTCTGGGGGTAAGGTCAAGTAGTAGTCTGACCAGTTTGTTTTGTGATGTTTGTAATTTAGATTTAAGCGCCTATGAGGTGCTTTGGTACCATGAGGTGCACGCATAGTCGTAGTATATTGAATGAGGGCTCCTGCCAGAGTCTTCAGGGTATTCTTGTTTCTTGAGAGGAGATCCGGTACAAGAATCTAGTTCGTTGGTTGACTTTTTTTATTACATTGGATGCCATTTTGTCACAGGAAAGATTTGCCTCTAGGATGGAACCCAGGTAGGTAATTTCGTCTTTCCTTGTGACAATATTGTCACCCATGCACTGCAACTGAGAAGCCGTCGGTCTTGCTGAGTTTGTTATTTGAACCGAAGAGAATGGACTCTGTTTTGCCCATGTGTAATGATAGTTTGTTATCAGCGAGCCATATGCAGATTTTGCCTATATAGTTCCGAGCTGAGGGTTTTTTCAACCTGCAACTTGTTCTTGTCAGAGACCAGCATGGCTGAGTCGTCCGCAAACAGGAACAAGTTGCAGTCACAGGCTGACGACATGTCATTTGCATAAATTAGGAAGAGTAGCGGTCCTAGTATGCTTCCTTGTGGAACACCACAGCTCACTGTGAGGGGGGGGGATAGAGTATACCGTTTACCTCTACCATCTGTTCTCTCCCCTCCAGGTAGGATTGCATCCAGCTCACTGATAAGCTATCAAAATCAATTGCTTTTAGCTTGTCAATCAGAATGGAGTGATTGACAGTATCGAAGGCCTTTTGTAGGTCCAGCATGACCATGCCGCAGTATTTGCCTGCGTCCACCTCTTGTTTGATGTGGTCGTTCAAATAGAGGAGGCATGTGTCAGGGAGCAGCTAGATATATAGCTTAGCACAAGGGCTGGAAGCAGTAGGGAGCAGCTAGCTATATAGCTTAGCACAAGGGCTGGAAGCAGTAGGGAGCAGCTAGCTATATAGCTTAGCACAAGGGCTGGAAGCAGTATAGGGACCAGCTAGCCTGCTTAGCACAAGGGCTGGAAGCAGTAGGGAGCAGCTAGCTATAGCTTAGCACAAGGGCTGGAAGCAGTATAGGGACCAGCTAGCATATAGCTTAGCATAAGGGCTGGAAGCAGTAGGGAGCAGCTAGCTATAGCTTAGCACAAGGGCTGGAAGCAGTATAGGGACCAGCTAGCCTATAGCTTAGCACAAGGGCTGGAAGCAGTAGGGAGCAGCTAGCTATAGCTTAGCACAAGGGCTGGAAGCAGTATAGGGACCAGCTAGCTATAGCTTAGCACAAGGGCTGGAAGCAGTATAGGGACCAGCTAGCCTATAGCTTAGCACAAGGGCTGGAAGCAGTAGGGAGCAGCTAGCTATAGCTTAGCACAAGGGCTGGAAGCAGTATAGGGACCAGCTAGCTATAGCTTAGCACAAGGGCTGGAAGCAGTATAGGGACCAGCTAGCCTATAGCTTAGCATAAGGGCTGGAAGCAGTAGGGAGCAGCTAGCTATAGCTTAGCACAAGGGCTGGAAGCAGTATAGGGACCAGCTAGCCTGCTTAGCACAAGGGCTGGAAGCAGTAGGGAGCAGCTAGCTATAGCTTAGCACAAGGGCTGGAAGCAGTATAGGGACCAGCTAGCTATAGCTTAGCACAAGGGCTGGAAGCAGTAGGGAGCAGCTAGCTATAGCTTAGCACAAGGGCTGGAAGCAGTATAGGGACCAGCTAGCCTATAGCTTAGCACAAGGGCTGGAAGCAGTATAGGGACCAGCTAGCCTGCTTAGCACAAGGGCTGGAAGCAGTAGGGAGCAGCTAGCTATAGCTTAGCACAAGGGCTGGAAGCAGTATAGGGACCAGCTAGCCTATAGCTTAGCATAAGGGCTGGAAGCAGTAGGGAGCAGCTAGCTATAGCTTAGCACAAGGGCTGGAAGCAGTATAGGGACCAGCTAGCCTATAGCTTAGCACAAGGGCTGGAAGCAGTAGGGAGCAGCTAGCTATAGCTTAGCACAAGGGCTGGAAGCAGTATAGGGACCAGCTAGCTATAGCTTAGCACAAGGGCTGGAAGCAGTATAGGGACCAGCTAGCCTATAGCTTAGCATAAGGGCTGGAAGCAGTAGGGAGCAGCTAGCTATAGCTTAGCACAAGGGCTGGAAGCAGTATAGGGACCAGCTAGCCTGCTTAGCACAAGGGCTGGAAGCAGTAGGGAGCAGCTAGCTATAGCTTAGCACAAGGGCTGGAAGCAGTATAGGGACCAGCTAGCCTATAGCTTAGCATAAGGGCTGGAAGCAGCTCAGTAGCTAACATAACAACTGTGGTTAAGGCCTTTATTAACCAGCAGCTCAGTAGCTAACATAACAACACTGTGGTTAAGGCCTTTAAATAGCTGCACTCATAGGAGCCTGCATGTTGATGTAGCCTCATAAAGCTAACATTATAGCTGCACTCATAGGATGTTGATGTAGCCTCATAAAGCTGCATATGCTGCACTCATAGGAGCGTGTTGATGTAGCCTCATAAAGCTAACAAGAGTATATGTAATACTGTGGTTATGGCCTCTATAGTTAGCAGCTCATAGCTAACATAATACTGTGGTTAAGGCCTGCAGCAGCTCAGTAGCTAACATAACAACACTGTAGTTAAGGCCTTTAACCAGCAGCTCAGTAGCTAACATAACAACTGTGGTTAAGGCCTTTAAATAGCTGCACTCATAGAAGCCTGCATGTTGATGTAGCCTCATAAAGCTAACATTATAGCTGCACTCATAGGATGTTGATGTAGCCTCATAAAGCTGCATATGCTGCACTCATAGGAGCGTGTTGATGTAGCCTCATAAAGCTAACAAGAGTATATGTAATACTGTGGTTATGGCCTCTATAGTTAGCAGCTCATAGCTAACATAATACTGTGGTTAAGGCCTGCAGCAGCTCAGTAGCTAACATAACAACACTGTAGTTAAGGCCTTTAACCAGCAGCTCAGTAGCTAACATAACAACTGTGGTTAAGGCCTTTAACCTGTGGTTAAGGCCTTTAACCGCAGCTCAGTACGCTAACATAACAATACTGGTTACTGATTTATTATTTACATTGAAAAGATACAGAGATAATTTGTTAAAGCTGGACCAGCACACTACACCTAGGTTAGTAAACCTAGGCCCCAGATTCAGATTCAGATTCAGATTCCTTTATTTAGCCATTTGTGTAAAACATAATTGTTGCAGCAATACAGTGTATGCATTTCCTTTCTTTTTTCACAGAAAACAACACCAACACAGACAAGAAACGAAACAGTGCAGTGGGGGATTAATCAATAAATACATTATATAAAGTGAAGAGTGCAGGGATCCAGTACGGACTAGTGCAGTGCAGTCAGTGTCATTGTGCCAGTGTCACTTGGGGGCAGAGGGGGGGGGTACCGAGGGGGGGGGGGGGACCTGAGGCATTGATCAGCCTGGCGGCTGAGGGGAAGAAGCTCAGTCTGTGTCGAGCTTTCACAGCCTTTGGGATCCTCAGCCTTCTCCCAGAGGGGAGCAGGGTGAAGAGGCTGTGACCCTCTGCTAAAGCTCCACTCCTGCACTAAAGTCGGGGATTCAGTTGGACTCAGATCTGCTGCGTTCCCCCCTACCTGGTGACAGTGTACATCTCATAAAGTAGGGATAATCCACCCTGCTACACAAACATCTCAAAACAAACTGGTCAGACTACTGCTTGACCTTACTTCTAGAACCCACCTCGCCCCTGCCCACGTGACAACCTAGGATGGCTTAGAGTAGACGACAGAGTACAGCAACTTGCAATGGGCCTGTCTACAAGATACATACACGACCAAGGTATATGTGTACAGGTCAAAATACTTCCCAAAGGTCAGTGAATACCACGACCACAACACCATGGGAGCTCCACAAATCATGTTAAACCCAGATTCGGCTCAAACAGGGACTAAACACGTTTTGCAATTATGCCACATCAATGTGGAACGCCCTACCCAAAGATGTAAAGGAATGTGAATCACTACCCACTTTCAAAACACTCTCAAAGAACACCTACGGGAGACTGCAATTCGAAACTGGCCCCTGTAAATGTCCTAACCCAACCCCCTCCAATGTACAGTAAAGTACCAAACATGGTTTTGTCAATATTCCAATGTACAGTTGTGCTTGTGCAGTTGTACAGTGTGCCCCCCCCCACCCCTCCTACCCCCCCCCCCCCACCTATAATGTACGGTTCTACGTCAAATATATACTCTCTTTTCTAGACTCTTTTTGTATCACAAACAGTAGGCCTACTGTATTTGCAAATCTGGTATGTCATAAATGTATAGAAGTGTCTATCTGTATGTCACATGTCATGTTATGATGAATTGAAAATGGGGGTCCCTGATGTAAACAAGACGAACGTCTTTCTCTGGTCTGCATGCCCTTAACAATTGTATGTATTGAGCTGTACTGTATTGTACCCATTCTGCAATCTGTTAACAAAGTTTTCAATCAATCAATCAAAACCGTGGTCAGTCTGTGCGGAGAAACAAGGATAGCATGGTTGCCAGATCGGATTAACAATATCCGAACCGCCCATTGTTATCAAAGGTTTGTCAGATTAAGGCTGACTCTCAAATCTGGCAACACTGATGCGTTGCATTGTGGGGGATCCCGGTTTGAAATTTGAATTGAACCGCGCTACAGACAGAGCCTGCACGTCGTGAGCAACGGAATTGCATCTTCTCCTCAGGTAATTGTGCAACACATATCTTTTATTATTTATAAGTAATGCGTGCCGCTGATATAAATGAGTGCTGTTTAGTCTGTGTTTTCAGTGACTACTGTAACGTTATTAGCTCGATATTATTAAACTGGCGGGATCTGTAAAATACCAGAGCTGCTAACTGGCTAACGGTATGACTAGCTAACGTTGTATACTGTACCCGGAGCTGCTAACGTTATGACTATGACAGCTAACTTTTGGTACCTACTGTACCAGGAGCTGCTAACTGGCTAACGTTATGAGAGCTAACGTTGGGGTACATATATACTGTACCCGGAGCTGCTAACGTTATGACTATGAGAGCTAACTTTTGGTACCTACTGTACCAGGAGCTGCTAACTGGCTAACGTTATGAGAGCTAACGTTGGGGTACATACTGTACCCGGAGCTGCTAACGTTATGACTATGAGAGATAACTTTTGGTACCTATACTGTACCAGGAGCTGCTAACGTTATGAGAGCTAACGTTGGGGTACATACTGTACCCGGAGCTGCTAACTGGCTATCATTCAGGTGGGGCTTATAGTGTGAAAAGTATGCTAACCCTACTGTCATGCACTAATAAACTAACCTACACTGTAACACGCAACACTTTGATGAATATTGTTACTCAGCTGATAGAGTTGTAATAAAATATATAATTTCATTGTTGCAAATATACTGTTACAGTGCTGGATCTCATCAATGAGATGAACGCAGAAGACGGCTCAAGAACAACTACTTCAAGTGGTCGTAAGTGATGTATACATTTTTTTTATTGTGTGTGTGACTGACTGTATATATAATATATACTTTTTAATCTGGGACATCATTTTCAAAGAGTCATCCTGTAATGCCTTCTCTCTCTCTCTCCCAAGACGGTCAAGATCTACCAAGTCTTCAAGATCTTCAAGTGGTCATGCTTGTAAGTGATGTATACAATGTTTTATTGTGTGTGTGACTGTGTATATATATACTTTTCAATCTGGGACTTTCATTTCAACAGCTGGAAAGGGTCATCCTGTGTTGATGGATGCTACTGTATATTATGTAGATGTGCATGACATGGACTAAATTAGAGGTCCTAGATATGCAAAATAATATTGAGAATCACTGGCCTTAGACTATCTACTAACGTATTCTCGCTCTCTCTCTAGGTTCATGGCCACTAATGACTTCAGACCTTCAGAAGGACAGTATGCTGGATGAGGAAGGTCTTGGCCATGCTGCGATGGCTCCTAGAAGACAAGAACGGAGAGGTGCTGGACCTGGCTGTCAAATGGTTTGTAATGCTACAGTATATTATGTAGATGTGCATGACATGGACTAAATTAGAGGTCCTAGATATGCAAAATAATATTGAGAATCACTGGCCTTAGACTATCTACTAACGTATTCTCGCTCTCTCTCTAGGTTCATGGCCACTAATGACTTCAGACCTTCAGAAGGACAGTATGCTGGATGAGGAAGGTCTTGGCCATGCTGCGATGGCTCCTAGAAGACAAGAACGGAGAGGTGCTGGACCTGGCTGTCAAATGGTTTGTAATGCTACAGTATATTATGTAGATGTGCATGACATGGACTAAATTAGAGGTCCTAGATATGCAAAATAATATTGAGAATCACTGGCCTTAGACTATCTACTAACGCATTCTCGCTCTCTCTCTAGGTTCATGGCCACTAATGACTTCAGACCTTCAGAAGGACAGTATGCTGGATGAGGAAGGTCTTGGCCATGCTGCGATGGCTCCTAGAGGACAAGAACGGAGGTGCAGGACCTGGCTGTCAAATGGTTTGTAATGCTACAGTATAAATTATTGTATTACATCACGCTCACCATCAATGACTCCACCATCACCCCTCCCCCCTAGTCCGCAACCTCTGTGTCATCCTCGACCCCACCCTCTCATTTGACCCCATGTCCGCTCCATTGTCAAAACTTCATATTTTCACCTCCGCAACATTGCCAAAATCCGTCACTGCCTCTACCCCCTGCTGCTGAATCCCTCATACACGCCTTCATCTTTTCCCTCCTGGACTACTGTAACTCCCTCCTCACTGGCATCACCTCCCGCTCCCTTCATAAACTGCAGATGGTCCAAAACTCAGTTGCCCGCCTCCTCACTAACACCCGGTCCCGCGAACACATCACTCCTGTCCTCCACTCCCTCCACTGGCTCCCGATCAAGGAACGCATTAACTTCAAAACACTACTCCTCACCTTCAAAGCCATCCATAGCCTGGCCTCACCCTGGTCTTAAACTTTTTACACCAAGAGAACGGTGGGGAGAGAATATATACATATGATGGGGAGAGAATATATACATACAGTGGGGAGGAGACTGTACATTAGGAGGGGGTGGGTGGGTGGGAGAGAAATATACATATAATAGACAGTCTCCTCCCCACCGTATGTATATATTCTCTCCCCACCATATGTATATTTCTCTCCCACCCACCCACCCCCTCCTAATGTACAGTCTCCTCCCCACCGTATGTATATATTCTCTCCCCACCATATGTATATATTCTCTCCCCACCATATGTATATTTCTCTCCCACCCCCTCCTAATGTACAGTCTTCTCCCCACCGTATGTATATATTCTCTCCCCACCATATGTATATTTCTCTCCCACCCACCCACCCCCTCCTAATGTACAGTCTCCTCCCCACCGTATGTATATATTCTCTCCCCACCATATGTATATATTCTCTCCCCACCATATGTATATTTCTCTCCCACCCCCTCGTAATGTACAGTCTCCTCCCCACCGTATGTATATATTCTCTCCCACCCCCTCCTAATGTACAGTCTCCTCCCCACCGTATGTATATTCTCTCCCCACCATATGTATATTTCTCTCCCACCCCCTCCTAATATACAGTCTCCTCCCCACCGTATGTATATATTCTCTCCCCACCGTATGTATATTTCTCTCCCACCCACCCCCCCCTAATGTACAGTCTCCTCCCCACCGTATGTATATATTTTCTCCCACCCCCTCCTAATGTACAGTCTCCTCCCCACCGTATGTATATATTCTCTCCCCACCGTATGTATATTTCTCTCCCACCCACCCCCTCCTAATGTACAGTCTCCTCCCCACCGTAATGTATATTCTCTCCCCAACGTATGTATATATACCGCCATCTTTCTCCCGGGTTGGTGTGATCACATGACTGACAAAGCCGTGCAGTGATGGGCCAGAAGTCAATTCGATTGCATCCAGGCTCGATTGCTTATCCTGTCTGGGTAGCCCGGATGATGGTTTTTTACATCGAATTTTATACACCGCAATTATGCATCGAATGCATCAATCAATCAAGACCCGCGTCGCAGGCACTGCATTCCGTTCTCAGAATGGATTTGAGAGAGATCATCAGCAGGCTATATATGATATTCAGACTCTAGATCTATTTGCAGAGCCAGATGAGATGAGGCAACCTGTGCGATTGGCTCTTGACAACTAATTTTGCACGTACTGTATAGGCTACAGACAGTATGTGTGTATGTGCGCACTGCGGGAGGTGGCCAGAAGCGCGCAACTAGCCAACTACTATTATTACTACTATATTAATACAGTTTTATCCATGGCAAAGCGCTCCAGCGCTTGAATACGGCCGGGGGATCCGCTCTATACAATGCAGACCCACGGCTCTCGTATTATAATGAGCCCGCGAGGCGTGTTATTATTAGAGTTAATAATATTGTATATTGTTTCCACTGCCTTTTTATTCTATTTTTACTTCTCCACTGTACTATAACTATGTCTTCTACTACCTGTACCTCCCCTCCCCCCGGCCCTCCCCATGCTGCTGAATTTATATTATTTTATGAATACAACGTTTAATGTTCGCTAACGTAGAGAAACGTCAGACGTAATTCGAGATACGTCAGACGTACTTCGAGATACTTCCGTACTTTCCGCCAATCAGCGCATTGCCCTGTCACAGGAGTAATAGTCCTGTGGCAGGGCGGAAGTTCCAATCTGGACCGAGGCTCCGAGTCTGCAGCTGGACCCTATTGGATCTCGCTGTACAGCGTTATTGAGATCAATATTGAATTTTTTCGCCATGGCATTCAAAATTCATATATACACCCATGGCCGCCTAGTTATAGTTGAAAGTGGGGGTGCAAGATTCTTTTTTATTCTTTTTTTTTTATTTTATTTTTTTTACATTTAATGAACACCTGTATGTGCAATTTCCTGCAATATAGAGCCTTCAATCTTGACCAAAATAAAGCTGCTCTTTTCACTATAAAACTCAGTTTATATTGCAGTATGATAGCTATAATAATAATAACTTCACTGCGAGGGCTCTTTTAGCTAACGCTAGCTAGGCACGTATGATAGCCAATTACTATTATAATAATAATAATAATAACTTTCCCATCCTCCCAAAGCCCCTCCGGCCCCGTTCACATCCGCAGCGGCAGTACCAACAACAACAACAATTAATTGACGCTATCAATAGCCCCAGTGAGCGAGGCGGCTGGCTGAATGAATGAATGAAAACTTTATTTAACAGATTGCAGAATGGGTACAATACAGTACGGCTCAATACACACAATTGTTAAGGTGATGCAGACCAGAGAAAGACGTTTGTCTTGTTTACATCAGGGTCCATACTAGCCCCTTTCGTGACTGTGCTGCACCGAGTGAATCCACAGTCACTTGCTCCTCAATGGGAAACCAACCTAGATTTACCCTGAAGGACTGGTTCTGGCCGAACCGTTCGTTATACAAGTATCACAGAGACATTACAAATGTGCTCACAGTTGCACGAGGGTTTCGGACAGAGATACGGGATGGTGCGCAGGCGCTGTGATCACCCAACGGCGGAAATAATGCCGCTTTGAGCAGTTTATAAAAAAATATTAAAAATATTTATTAGCAACGCCGAGCTTTCAAACCATCCCGTATCTCTGTCCGAACATATACAGAAATAAATACAGTAAAAACATACATGACATCATGACATTTATGGCATAGGGACATACATGACATACAGGTATATACTGTAGTACTGTTACATTTGTGACATATACGATATGCAAATAATATACAGTACTGTTACCCAGAGATCCTAACAGAAAATATTATATATATATGATGGGGATGAGACTGTACATTAGGAGGAGGGGGGGGGGGGGGGGTGGACATTTACGGTGGCCAGTTTCGAATTGCAGTCTCCCGTAGGTGCTCTTTAAGAGCGGTTTTGAATGTGGGCAGGGGTAAAGTGGGTTTTAGGAGTGAGGTTAAGCAGTAGTCTGACCAGTTTGTTTTGTGATGTTTGTAATCTTGTTTTTAGTGCCTTTGAGGTGCTTTGGTACCATGAGGTGCAGGCATAGTCGTAGTACCCTTGAATGAGTACTGAGAGTACCCATGATTTTTGCCATTTTGTTATCGTGAAATTGGTATTAAATTTAATTCTGATTGGCATTAAAAAGTCTTAAAGCCTTAAATCTGACTGGGCTAAACCCTGGTTATTTTCAGCCCAATTTATTCATTTCACTGCAAACCATCTGATCAATATATCACCCATACTACATAAAGCATTTACTGACGATCACGTAATTATAAACGCCGCCCCCCCCCCCCCTTTCCTCCGTGCATGATGACGCATAACGTATACGATCATATACAGTTGCATTTTTTAATATAGCGTGTCTAGGGAATAAACGGCAATCGATGCATTTAGGTCTATAACTCACATTCTAGGAATTACTACAGAAAATGATAAAACATACTTATATTCTAGAAGGTATTTTTGTATTTTTGTATGAATGAAAAAGTATAACGTTCCTACATCCTGAACAATAGATAATCGATGTTGAATGCAGGCATTAAAGTGTTCCGTCTCAAGACGGATTTCCGTCAATTTGATTGGGGAGATCCGTCAATTTGATTCGCAGTCTAACGGAATTGACTACCTGGTATAATATGATTTGTAGATGCATACAGATTGAAACAAAATTGAGCCAATCAGAGGCGCCAAATATCATGAAAAGGGAATTTTTTCTACCGAGGCGGCGCCAAGCAGTCATCACTCAGGGACTCGAGTGGTTGCAGCTGGAGGCTATTGGGCGAGTGACATTTGCGAGGTCTGTCCGCCACATGGCAGGGTAACAAAATAGTTGTGTCCCCTGCTGTGGTTGTGAGTATAGTATACGTTTATTAGCTTAACTCCGTAGCAACATCACACGGGTGTATCTGTAGACAGTCTCCTCCCCACCGTATATATCTTTTTTCCTACCACCCACCCCCTCCTAATGTACAGTCCCGGACTTTCCAGTGAATCATAGTGTCCTTTTTTTTCATTTTCCCAGATGCACCATGCACCAAGGATCCAGCTGATTACTGCCAATCTGGAGGATTGTTCCTTATCTGCTCTTCACTTGTGCCACTGATTCATTGACCTTTTGTGGTGTGGTATGTTTTGATTTTTACTTAGTAATACACTGTATAGTTGGGATTCTGAATTAAACAGTATAATGTTCACATATATTATGGAGCCCCCAGGGGTCGGGAGAATATTGTGGAAAACAATATAAAACTGAAATGGTAAAGCTAAAAAACTGTAGACCTGACCACAACCCCCTCGGTTCAACAGCACAATATGTTGCTTTCTCCGCTTTTAAAAGTTGAAATCATCTGATGACATTGAAGGGATAGTTCAGAATTGTGGACATAACGTTTAATTTACTACTTGGCCATTATGTTATGTTCAATGGACTGCACTTATATAGCAATAGCGCTTTTATCCAAAGCGCGTATGGCCTCTCATTCACCTATTCACACACATTCACACACCAATGGTGGCAGCTGCCATGCATATTGATCCATAAATAGTGTTTAGATTGTACTTCTATAGGTTTTTAACTTTACATACTGTATTTAAACATTATATTTGAACAAACACTGCAAGCTAAAGTTTTAAATCATTTGAATCTGTTTTATACAGCACACTTGCTTCCAAAATAAAGCAGTTTTACAATCCTGATCGTTTGTTAACACTTGAAGCTTTTTGTTTCTAACAATCTGTACAATAAAAGTGTTTCTCTGCTGAACTTTGAGTTCTGTCACTTAATTGAAGGAGTTTGATTGTAATAATTATGGGAAAACCTGTAAAATAACAGTGTTTCACTGCTGAACTTTAAGTTCTGTCACTTTATTGAAGGAGTTTGATTGTAATAATTGAGGAAAAACCTGTGAAATAACAGTGTTTCACTGCTGAACTTTAAGTTCTGTCACTTAATTGAAGGAGTTTGATTGTAATAATTATGGGAAAACCTGTAAAATAACAGTGTTTCATTGCTGAACTTTAAGTTCTGTCACTTTATTGAAGGAGTTTGATTGTAATAATTGAGGAAAAACCTGTGAAATAACAGTGTTTCACTGCTGAACTTTAAGTTCTGTCACTTTATTGAAGGAGTTTGATCGTAATAATTTAGGAAAAATCTGTGAAATAACAGTCTTTCACTGCTGAACTTTGAGTTCTGTCACTTTATTGAAGGAGTTTGATTGTAATAATTATGGGAAAACCTGTAAAATAACAGTGTTTCACTGCTGAACTTTAAGTTCTGTCACTTAATTGAAGGAGTTTGATTGTAATAATTGAGGACAAACCTGTGAAATAACAGTGTTTCACTGCTGAACTTTAAGTTCTGTCACTTTATTGAAGGAGTTTGATCGTAATAATTTAGGAAAAACCTGTGAAATAACAGTCTTTCACTGCTGAACTTTGAGTTCTGTCACTTTATTGAAGGAGTTTGATTATAATAATTATGGGAAAACCTGTAAAATAACAGTGTTTCACTGCTGAACTTTAAGTTCTGTCACTTAATTGAAGGAGTTTGATTGTAATAATTGAGGAAAAACCTGTGAAATAACAGTGTTTCACTGCTGAACTTTAAGTTCTGTCACTTTATTGAAGGAGTTTGATCGTAATAATTTAGGAAAAACCTAGAGCTGTCTTTTATTGTATTATAATAATTATTAATATTAAAAATAGATTAAGAAAGGCATTCTTATTCCAGCATGCATTAATGACACTAACGGGCAACGGCAAAACAGTGGTTAATGGTCTTTATTAGTGTTTGCGGTGTCCAGGCAGCAATGGTCTTTTAGGAAGTTAATAGGTATAATATCCGACAGTGTACAACACCCTCGGTTTAGTCCATTCTTCCACATTTCATGGGGGTGTCCATTACCGTATATGGTTAATCGGGGCGGTTTTGGTATGCAAATACGTGAAAGTGTGCACGAGCCTCGGCGCAGGGCCAAGGTGAGATTCATCATGACAGGTGTGCGTAGAACCTGCGTACGCACGTGTGGTGAATCCCGATTTTCCTGTGCGTACACTGATTCTACATTCTGTGCTTACGTGTGGAAATAGAACATATTCTACGCACACGTTGATGAATGAGGGCCCTGGTTTCTAAGATAAGTACCTTTACATTCTATTCTAACCAACCATTGGGACCATCCAGCTTACTTACATGAAAATCAGCCGACCGCATTCTCTGGGTTGGGAGCGGGGAGCCACAGACCTGGGGGCGGTCTGGGCTCCTGAATTAACTCTATGTTCGCTCTTATATACTATAATTTCCCACCAATAGTAGCACATTTTAATAATAC
Organism: Notolepis coatsorum; assembly: GCF_963971535.1. Taxonomy (NCBI): domain Eukaryota; kingdom Metazoa; phylum Chordata; class Actinopteri; order Aulopiformes; family Paralepididae; genus Notolepis; species Notolepis coatsorum. Next base: position 19,120,889 of record NC_140170.1, on the reverse strand, counting down.
GTTTGGTCCAATCCGGTTGGTTCTTCTGGAAGGGCGGTCCGCCCCTCCCCCTGGTTTCCTCTGTGGGGGCTGGCTGCCCCCACCTCCTCGATCTCCTGTGTGGGTCTTCCTTCAGTAAACAGAGGGGGGCCGCCGATGGCCCCCGTCGGTGTGGTCTTTTGATGAGTACAGAGGAGGGCGCTTTTGATGACCCCCCTCCTTGGCTGCTCAGGTCTCCTCTAAATGCATCAACTTTCCTTTGTGTACCATTATTGACCAGATCATATAACTGTGATAACTATACCAGGATTCTTAATTCTAAATATCTATATAGATGTTTTTATTGATTTCTTTATAGAGTTGGCAATCCAATCAAAGCCAATCAAGTATCATGTTTTTTCCTTTAACTTTGAACCATGTCTTTATTGATTAATGATCTTTAATCCTGTCTTATACTTATCAGAGCCATTTATCTGGTCTCTGCTGTCGGTGCTGACATCTGCTATCATTTGGGTGTGACTTTTCAGTTCCTTTGTTCTAGTGTTGCTAGAGGGGGTTGAAATAACTCCCAGTTAAATAGTTCCTGCTGTTATCTGATGCAACTGTCTCTAGTATCGTTCCTCTTTTAGCCCTGCAGTCCACTCTGCTGCTAAAAAGTATACAGAGAGAGAGAGAGAGAGTTCAGAGTTCAGAGTATTTTTTTTTTTTTTTGCCACATGGAATAATACAATCATAGTTTCTTCATAAAAAAAAATCATAAATAGCCATTCCATGGACAAAAGGAGCAGGAAGAAGAATAAATCTTATAGTTACCTGCCCCTTATTCCTAAACTAACATGTATTTTCTTAATGGTCGGCGTATAACCTTATTTACACAAATAATCATTTATACCATTATAAAATAAACACAATCCATAGTTAAACAAGAAAAATTTTAATAATAATAATAATGATAAAGAATAAAGAAGAAAAGAAAGAGAAGAGAAAAAAAAAGAAAAGATCTCACTATTCAGATCACATTTTGATTTTCATACTGACTAAATATTTTTTTTTTATACATTTTTTTTAATTGATAAACACTGTTACATCCCTTAAGCTCGCTATGGAGAGAATTCCATAACTTTACACCAATAACTGAAGGACACATCTGTTTAAGTGTGGTACGTGCAAACTGATGTTTAAAATTGTATTTTCTCCTACTAAACTCACTTTCTAAATGAAAAAGATTTTGTAGTTTTTCTGGCAGTGTATTATTTCTTGCCCTAAACATAATTAACATTGTTTGAAACTTAACCATGTCTTCAAGTTTAATTATTCTAGATTTAATAAATAATATATTTGTGTGTTCTCGATAACTCACTTTATGTGTGATTCGTACAGCCCTCTTCTGTAGTATATATAATGGTTTTATATTTGTCCCATAAGTATTCCCCCATACTTCAACACAATAACTGATATAAGGTGAGATGAGTGAGCAGTAGAGTGTTCTCATTGCCTCATACTCTAACACATCCTTTACTTTATTCATAACAAAAATACTCTTGGACATCTTTTTTTTAACGTGTGCTATGTGCGATTTCCATGTTAATTTATCATCCATAATCACACCAAGAAAACGAAATTCATTAACTCTCTCTATATCAGCTCCATCTATGGTCAGTACTATATTTTCATCTAGTTTTCGATTGCCAAAAATCATAAATTTAGTTTTTTTCAGATTCAGTGATAGCTTATTTACATCAAACCATTTCTTTAGCTTTGTCATTTCATACACAATATATTCAGCTAGTTCCTTTAAATTATTTCCAGAACAAAAAAAATTTGTATCATCGGCAAACAAGACAAACTGTAATAGTTTTGAAACATCACAAATATCATTAATATATAAAAGAAAGAGTTTGGGCCCCAAAACCGAACCTTGCGGTACCCCACATTCAATCTTCATGAGCTCAGATTTGACATCTGCCAACTGCACATATTGTTGCCTATTGTGGAGATAACTACTCAACCATTCAAGAACTATTCCTCTCACACCATATGAATGTAATTTAGAAATTAGAATATTATGATCTAAGGTATCAAATGCCTTTTTTAAATCAATAAACACCCCTATTGTTAATTTCCTTTTATCTGTTGCTGTTGTTATTTCTTCAATAATATTCATTAAGGCAGTCGCTGTTGATCTGTTTTGCCTAAAGCCATACTGGCTTTCGCTCAGCAGTTTGTTCTTTTCCACAAAACCATCTAACTTATGCGAAAACAGTTTTTCAAGCACTTTCGAGAACTGTGAGAGCAATGACACTGGTCTATAGTTAGTGAAGCTGTGCTTATCTCCTACTTTGTAAAGTGGGATCACTTTTGCTACCTTCATCCTGTCTGGAAAAATACCTGTCTGAAAAGAAAGATTACAAATATAACAGAGAGGTTTGATTATACAATCAATTGTCTTCTTCACTATAATCATATCTATCCCATCACTGTCAATGGATGTTTTATTCTTTGACTTTAATACAATGGACATGATTTCTGCTTCACTGACATTTCCTAAAAACATAGACTGCAGTACTTTACTATCTCCTCTCCATCCTTCCTGTAATGGTTCATCGTGTTTTTGAATGGCATCTGCCAAATATACTGCTAAAAAGTATACAAGGCATAATGTTATGGTTTTCTAATTATTCTCACATATTAGTTATGGAATTCAAGGTCAATATCACCACACTCTCTCACACGTGTCTCCGCCCGACATCTTCACGCGAGACATTTTATTATTTTTTATTTTCTCAAAAGCACGTGTTCAATAGCATCCCCGACCGAAATACGGAGCCCGTCGAAATGTTTTGCCTCCTCTTTTTATAGGTATTATTACTGCGGCATCTTGTGAAGCTCAATTGAAATAGGATGAGGCTCTAAGCGGGCGACGCGTTGCTTGATTACAAAGAAAAGGTTATTTGAAAAGGATGTAAACCGGTCATGGGTTTCCTCGCCCCTCTGGACGGGGAAGCAGCTGCCACTTTGTGAGAATTTAATCTCGACCGTCTTCTGTGCAACGGGGCCGCAGGGAGCTGATGCTGGATTAATTTAAGTCACAGTCCTTTGCTTTGGGTCCATTTGCTAGACATATAAAATTACCCCAGCAAGTCCTGACCAACCTCATTATCAATATAACCTGGAGCGCATGCTCTCTCTCAAGGACAACTCCATCATGATCACACTGCGTATAGGTCCTCTACGTGTCTATTTGAAGCACTCGTTGACTTTCTCCCCACCTAAATTAAAAAAAAAAAAAAAAAAAAAAAAAAAAAAAAAAAAATAATAATAATAATAATAATAATAATAATAATAATAATAATAATAATAATAATAATAATAATAATAATAATAATAATAATAATAATAATAATAATAATAATAATAATAATAATAATAATAATAAATTAAATATTCCCTGATAATATACGTGCACGAAGAACTACGGAAGCGTATTGCTGCACACCAGAAACAGAAAAAAATATCAGTATCGCGCTATAACGTGAAACGTTTTATGTTAAAACAATAAGTTATCACGTTATAACATGATACTGATATTTTTTTCAGTTTCTGGTGTGGCCGCAATACGCGTCCGTAAAGAACGATACAATTCAGTTTTGAAATATTTTGGACAGCCCATGTATGTGCAGTGTCAACCCAGATCACGTGGGATGACTACACATGTGATACTATCACGAGAAAGTCTTGAGCCGTCTTGAACTGTGAATGAACACGACACTCCACTGTACCATCTTTAGATAATAAAGTTTGAAAACATTGTTCAACTAAAAAAACACAGCGTTATATTATCATTCTTATAAAGTATCAATTTATCAAATATACATGAGATTCAAATATTTACAGAGGTTTTTTTATGGCTGTATGGAGACCTTATGGGTACAAGAGGATATTTCATTGATCTTCTGGAAACTTAAAACAGAGTTCATGTGGTGATGTTTATTGAGTCCTGATTCTATGTTTACTGTACGTCTCATTGTACAGGAGGAGTGGGCTGGAACTAGGACAGACTCTTTATACATGAGGAGTGGGCTGGAACTAGGACAGACTCTTGGTACAGGAGGAGTGGGCTGGAACTAGGACAGACTCTTGGTACAGGAGGAGTGGGCTGGAACTAGGACAGACTCTTTATACATGAGGAGTGGGCTGGAACTAGGACAGACTCTTTATACATGAGGAGTGGGCTGGAACTAGGACAGACTCTTGGTACAGGAGGAGTGGGCTGGAACTAGGACAGACTCTTGGTACAGGAGGAGTGGGCTGGAACTAGGACAGACTCTTGGTACAGGAGGAGTGGGCTGGAACTAGGACAGACTCTTTGTACATGAGGAGTGGGCTGGAACTAGGACAGACTCTTTGTACAGGAGGAGTGGGCTGGAACTAGGACAGACTCTTTGTACATGAGGAGTGGGCTGGAACTAGGACAGACTCTTTATACAGGAGGAGTGGGCTGGAACTAGGACAGACTCTTTATACAGGAGGAGTGGGCTGGAACTAGGACAGACTCTTTGTACATGAGGAGTGGGCTGGAACTAGGACAGACTCTTTATACAGGAGGAGTGGGCTGGAACTAGGACAGACTCTTTATACAGGAGGAGTGGGCTGGAACTAGGACAGACTCTTTGTACAGGAGGAGTGGGCTGGAACTAGGACAGACTCTTTATACAGGAGGAGTGGGCTGGAACTAGGACAGACTCTTTATACATGAGGAGTGGGCTGGAACTAGGACAGACTCTTTGTACATGAGGAGTGGGCTGGAACTAGGACAGACTCTTTATACATGAGGAGTGGGCTGGAACTAGGACAGACTCTTTATACATGAGGAGTGGGCTGGAACTAGGACAGACTCTTTATACATGAGGAGTGGGCTGGAACTAGGACAGACTCTTTATACATGAGGAGTGGGCTGGAACTAGGACAGACTCTTTGTACATGAGGAGTGGGCTGGAACTAGGACAGACTCTTTGTACATGAGGAGTGGGCTGGAACTAGGACAGACTCTTTATACATGAGGAGTGGGCTGGAACTAGGACAGACTCTTTGTACATGAGGAGTGGGCTGGAACTAGGACAGACTCTTTGTACATGAGGAGTGGGCTGGAACTAGGACAGACTCTTTGTACATGAGGAGTGGGCTGGAACTAGGACAGACTCTTTGTACATGAGGAGTGGGCTGGAACTAGGACAGACTCTTGGTACAGGAGGAGTGGGCTGGAACTAGGACAGACTCTTTGTACAGGAGGAGTGGGCTGGAACTAGGACAGACTCTTTATACATGAGGAGTGGGCTGGAACTAGGACAGACTCTTTGTACATGAGGAGTGGGCTGGAACTAGGACAGACTCTTTGTACATGAGGAGTGGGCTGGAACTAGGACAGACTCTTTGTACAGGAGGAGTGGGCTGGAACTAGGACAGACTCTTTGTACATGAGGAGTGGGCTGGAACTAGGACAGACTCTTTATACATGAGGAGTGGGCTGGAACTAGGACATACTCTTTATACATGAGGAGTGGGCTGGAACTAGGACAGACTCTTTATACATGAGGAGTGGGCTGGAACTAGGACAGACTCTTTGTACATGAGGAGTGGGCTGGAACTAGGACAGACTCTTTATACATGAGGAGTGGGCTGGAACTAGGACAGACTCTTTGTACAGGAGGAGTGGGCTGGAACTAGGACAGACTCTTTATACAGGAGGTTGGTGTTGTGGGGGTGTGTGGGGACAGGTCAGGCTCTGTGTGTGGGGACACCCTACCACTGTCTCTCTTCTCGTTCTCTCTCTCTGTCCTCCTTACCATCTAGATTCTAGAACAAACCTTTTGTTTGTACACAACACACCTACTGTACTACAGGTCTGAGGGGGTCTACACCTGTTTGTACACAACACACCGACTGTACTACAGGTCTGAGGGGGTCTACACCTGTTTGTACACAACACCTACTGTACTACAGGTCTGAGGGGGTCTACACCTGTTTGTACACAACACCTACTGTACTACAGGTCTGAGGGGGTCTACACCTGTTTGTACACAACACCTACTGTACTACAGGTCTGAGGGGGGTCTACACCTGTTTGTACACAGACCCCTACTGTACTACAGGTCTGAGGGGGTCTACACCTGTTTGTACACATACACACCTACTGTACTACAGGTCTGAGGGGGTCTACACCTGTTTGTACACAACACACCTACTGTACTACAGGTCTGAGGGGGTCTACACCTGTTTGTACACAACACCTACTGTACTACAGGTCTGAGGGGGTCTACACCTGTTTGTACACAACACCTACTGTACTACAGGTCTGAGGGGGTCTACACCTGTTTGTACACAACACCTACTGTACTACAGGTCTGAGGGGGTCTACACCTGTTTGTACACAGACACCTACTGTACTACAGGTCTGAGGGGGGTCTACACCTGTTTGTACACAACACCTACTGTACTACAGGTCTGAGGGGGGTCTACACCTGTTTGTACACAACACACCTACTGTACTACAGGTCTGAGGGGGTTTACACCTGTTTGTACACAACACCTACTGTACTACAGGTCTGAGGGGGGTCTACACCTGTTTGTACACACACTATACTGTACTACAGGTCTGAGGGAGGTCTACACCTGTTTGTACACACACTATACTGTACTACAGGTCTGAGGGGGGTCTACACCTGTTTGTACACAACACCTACTGTACTACAGGTCTGAGGGGGTCTACACCTGTTTGTACACACACTATACTGTACTACAGGTCTGCGGGGGGTCTACACCTGTTTGTACACAACACACCTACTGTACTACAGGTCTGAGGGGGTCTACACCTGTTTGTACACAACACCTACTGTACTACAGGTCTGAGGGGGGTCTACACCTGTTTGTACACAACACCTACTGTACTACAGGTCTGAGGGGGTCTACACCTGTTTGTACACAACACACCTACTGTACTACAGGTCTGAGGGGGTCTACACCTGTTTGTACACAACACACCTACTGTACTACAGGTCTGAGGGGGTCTACACCTGTTTGTACACAACACCTACTGTACTACAGGTCTGAGGGGGTCTACACCTGTTTGTACACAACACCTACTGTACTACAGGTCTGAGGGGGTCTACACCTGTTTGTACACAACACCTACTGTACTACAGGTCTGAGGGGGTCTACACCTGTTTGTACACAACACCTACTGTACTACAGGTCTGAGGGGGTCTACACCTGTTTGTACACAACACCTACTGTACTACAGGTCTGAGGGGGTCTACACCTGTTTGTACACAGACACCTACTGTACTACAGGTCTGAGGGGGGTCTACACCTGTTTGTACACAACACACCTACTGTACTACAGGTCTGAGGGGGTCTACACCTGTTTGTACACAACACCTACTGTACTACAGGTCTGAGGGGGGTCTACACCTGTTTGTACACAACACCTACTGTACTACAGGTCTGAGGGGGGTCTACACCTGTTTGTACACAACACCTACTGTACTACAGGTCTGAGGGGGTCTACACCTGTTTGTACACAGACACCTACTGTACTACAGGTCTGAGGGGGTCTACACCTGTTTGTACACAACACCTACTGTACTACAGGTCTGAGGGGGTCTACACCTGTTTGTACACAACACCTACTGTACTACAGGTCTGAGGGGGTCTACACCTGTTTGTACACAACACCTACTGTACTACAGGTCTGAGGGGGGTCTACACCTGTTTGTACACAACACCTACTGTACTACAGGTCTGAGGGGGGTCTACACCTGTTTGTACACAACACCTACTGTACTACAGGTCTGAGGGGGGTCTACACCTGTTTGTACACAACACCTACTGTACTACAGGTCTGAGGGGGTCTACACCTGTTTGTACACAGACACCTACTGTACTACAGGTCTGAGGGGGGTCTACACCTGTTTGTACACAACACCTACTGTACTACAGGTCTGAGGGGGTCTACACCTGTTTGTACACAACACCTACTGTACTACAGGTCTGAGGGGGTCTACACCTGTTTGTACACAACACCTACTGTACTACAGGTCTGAGGGGGTCTACACCTGTTTGTACACAACACCTACTGTACTACAGGTCTGAGGGGTCTACACCTGTTTGTACACAGACACCTACTGTACTACAGGTCTGAGGGGGTCTACACCTGTTTGTACACAACACCTACTGTACTACATGTCTGAGGGGGGTCTACACCTGTTTGTACACAACACCTACTGTACTACAGGTCTGAGGGGGTCTACACCTGTTTGTACACAACACCTACTGTACTACAGGTCTGAGGGGGTCTACACCTGTTTGTACACAACACCTACTGTACTACAGGTCTGAGGGGGTCTACACCTGTTTGTACACAACACCTACTGTACTACAGGTCTGAGGGGGTCTACACCTGTTTGTACACAACACCTACTGTACTACAGGTCTGAGGGGGTCTACACCTGTTTGTACACAACACCTACTGTACTACAGGTCTGAGGGGGTCTACACCTGTTTGTACACAACACCTACTGTACTACAGGTCTGAGGGGGTCTACACCTGTTTGTACACAACACCTACTGTACTACAGGTCTGAGGGGACCACCTGTTTGTACACAACACCTACTGTACTACAGGTCTGATGGGGTCTACACCTGTTTGTACACAACACCTACTGTACTACAGGTCTGAGGGGGTCTACACCTGTTTGTACACACACTATACTGTACTACAGGTCTGAGGGAGGTCTACACCTGTTTGTACACAACACACCTACTGTACTACAGGTCTGAGGGGGTCTACACCTGTTTGTACACAACACCTACTGTACTACAGGTCTGAGGGGGTCTACACCTGTTTGTACACAGACCCCTACTGTACTACAGGTCTGAGGGGGTCTACACCTGTTTGTACACAACACACCTACTGTACTACAGGTCTGAGGGGGTCTACACCTGTTTGTACACAACACCTACTGTACTACAGGTCTGAGGGGGTCTACACCTGTTTGTACACAGACCCCTACTGTACTACAGGTCTGAGGGGGTCTACACCTGTTTGTACACAACACCTACTGTACTACAGGTCTGAGGGGGGTCTACACCTGTTTGTACACAACACCTACTGTACTACAGGTCTGAGGGGGTCTACACCTGTTTGTACACAACACCTACTGTACTACAGGTCTGAGGGGGTCTACACCTGTTTGTACACAGACACCTACTGTACTACAGGTCTGAGGGGGTCTACACCTGTTTGTACACAACACCTACTGTACTACAGGTCTGAGGGGGTCTACACCTGTTTGTACACAACACCTACTGTACTACAGGTCTGAGGGGGTCTACACCTGTTTGTACACAACACCTACTGTACTACAGGTCTGAGGGGGTCTACACCTGTTTGTACACAACACCTACTGTACTACAGGTCTGAGGGGGTCTACACCTGTTTGTACACAACACCTACTGTACTACAGGTCTGAGGGGGGTCTACACCTGTTTGTACACAACACCTACTGTACTACAGGTCTGAGGGGGTCTACACCTGTTTGTACACAACACCTACTGTACTACAGGTCTGAGGGGGTCTACACCTGTTTGTACACAACACCTACTGTACTACAGGTCTGAGGGGGTCTACACCTGTTTGTACACAACACCTACTGTACTACAGGTCTGAGGGGGTCTACACCTGTTTGTACACAACACCTACTGTACTACAGGTCTGAGGGGGTCTACACCTGTTTGTACACAACACCTACTGTACTACAGGTCTGAGGGGGTCTACACCTGTTTGTACACAACACCTACTGTACTACAGGTCTGAGGGGGTCTACACCTGTTTGTACACAACACCTACTGTACTACAGGTCTGAGGGGGTCTACACCTGTTTGTACACAACACCTACTGTACTACAGGTCTGAGGGGGGTCTACACCTGTTTGTACACAACACCTACTGTACTACAGGTCTGAGGGGGTCTACACCTGTTTGTACACAACACCTACTGTACTACAGGTCTGAGGGGGTCTACACCTGTTTGTACACAACACCTACTGTACTACAGGTCTGAGGGGGTCTACACCTGTTTGTACACAACACACCTACTGTACTACAGGTCTGAGGGGGGTCTACACCTGTTTGTACACAACACACCTACTGTACTACAGGTCTGAGGGGGTCTACACCTGTTTGTACACAACACACCTACTGTACTACAGGTCTGAGGGGGGTCTACACCTGTTTGTACACAGACACCTACTGTACTACAGGTCTGAGGGGGGTCTACACCTGTTTGTACACAACACCTACTGTACTACAGGTCTGAGGGGGTCTACACCTGTTTGTACACAACACCTACTGTACTACAGGTCTGAGGGGGTCTACACCTGTTTGTACACAACACCTACTGTACTACAGGTCTGAGGGGGTCTACACCTGTTTGTACACAACACCTACTGTACTACAGGTCTGAGGGGTCTACACCTGTTTGTACACAGACACCTACTGTACTACAGGTCTGAGGGGGTCTACACCTGTTTGTACACAACACCTACTGTACTACAGGTCTGAGGGGGGTCTACACCTGTTTGTACACAACACCTACTGTACTACAGGTCTGAGGGGGTCTACACCTGTTTGTACACAGACACCTACTGTACTACAGGTCTGAGGGGGTCTACACCTGTTTGTACACAACACCTACTGTACTACAGGTCTGAGGGGGTCTACACCTGTTTGTACACAACACACCTACTGTACTACAGGTCTGAGGGGGTCTACACCTGTTTGTACACAACACCTACTGTACTACAGGTCTGAGGGGGGTCTACACCTGTTTGTACACAACACCTACTGTACTACAGGTCTGAGGGGGGTCTACACCTGTTTGTACACAACACCTACTGTACTACAGGTCTGAGGGGGTCTACACCTGTTTGTACACAGACACCTACTGTACTACAGGTCTGAGGGGGTCTACACCTGTTTGTACACAACACACCTACTGTACTACAGGTCTGAGGGGGTCTACACCTGTTTGTACACAACACCTACTGTACTACAGGTCTGAGGGGGTCTACACCTGTTTGTACACAACACCTACTGTACTACAGGTCTGAGTGGGTCTACACCTGTTTGTACACAACACCTACTGTACTACAGGTCTGAGGGGGTCTACACCTGTTTGTACACAACACCTACTGTACTACAGGTCTGAGGGGGTCTACACCTGTTTGTACACAACACACCTACTGTACTACAGGTCTGAGGGGGTCTACACCTGTTTGTACACAACACCTACTGTACTACAGGTCTGAGGGGGTCTACACCTGTTTGTACACAACACCTACTGTACTACAGGTCTGAGGGGGTCTACACCTGTTTGTACACAACACACCTACTGTACTACAGGTCTGAGGGGGGTCTACACCTGTTTGTACACAGACACCTACTGTACTACAGGTCTGAGGGGGTCTACACCTGTTTGTACACAACACCTACTGTACTACAGGTCTGAGGGGGGTCTACACCTGTTTGTACACAACACCTACTGTACTACAGGTCTGAGGGGGGTCTACACCTGTTTGTACACAACACCTACTGTACTACAGGTCTGAGGGGGTCTACACCTGTTTGTACACAACACCTACTGTACTACAGGTCTGAGGGGGTCTACACCTGTTTGTACACAACACCTACTGTACTACAGGTCTGAGGGGTGTCTACACCTGTTTGTACACAACACCTACTGTACTACAGGTCTGAGGGGGGTCTACACCTGTTTGTACACAACACACCTACTGTACTACAGGTCTGAGGGGGTCTACACCTGTTTGTACACAACACCTACTGTACTACAGGTCTGAGGGGGTCTACACCTGTTTGTACACAACACCTACTGTACTACAGGTCTGAGGGGGGTCTACACCTGTTTGTACACAACACCTACTGTACTACAGGTCTGAGGGGGTCTACACCTGTTTGTACACAACACCTACTGTACTACAGGTCTGAGGGGGGTCTACACCTGTTTGTACACAACACCTACTGTACTACAGGTCTGAGGGGGGTCTACACCTGTTTGTACACAACACCTACTGTACTACAGGTCTGAGGGGGTCTACACCTGTTTGTACACAGACACCTACTGTACTACAGGTCTGAGGGGGTCTACACCTGTTTGTACACAACACCTACTGTACTACAGGTCTGAGGGGGTCTACACCTGTTTGTACACAACACCTACTGTACTACAGGTCTGAGGGGGTCTACACCTGTTTGTACACAACACACCTACTGTACTACAGGTCTGAGGGGGTCTACACCTGTTTGTACACAACACCTACTGTACTACAGGTCTGAGGGGGGTCTACACCTGTTTGTACACAACACCTACTGTACTACAGGTCTGAGGGGGTCTACACCTGTTTGTACACAACACCTACTGTACTACAGGTCTGAAGGGGTCTACACCTGTTTGTACACAACACACCTACTGTACTACAGGTCTGAGGGGGTCTACACCTGTTTGTACACAACACACCTACTGTACTACAGGTCTGAGGGGGGTCTACACCTGTTTGTACACAACACCTACTGTACTACAGGTCTGAGGGGTCTACACCTGTTTGTACACAACACACCTACTGTACTACAGGTCTGAGGGGGTTCTACACCTGTTTGTACACAACACCTACTGTACTACAGGTCTGAGGGGGTCTACACCTGTTTGTACACAACACCTACTGTACTACAGGTCTGAGGGGGGTCTACACCTGTTTGTACACAGACACCTACTGTACTACAGGTCTGAGGGGGTCTACACCTGTTTGTACACAACACACCTACTGTACTACAGGTCTGAGGGGGGTCTACACCTGTTTGTACACAGACACCTACTGTACTACAGGTCTGAGGGGGTCTACACCTGTTTGTACACAACACTATACTGTACTACAGGTCTGAGGGGGTCTACACCTGTTTGTACACAACACCTACTGTACTACAGGTCTGAGGGGGGTCTACACCTGTTTGTACACAACACCTACTGTACTACAGGTCTGAGGGGGTCTACACCTGTTTGTACACAACACCTACTGTACTACAGGTCTGAGGGGGTCTACACCTGTTTGTACACAGACACCTACTGTACTACAGGTCTGAGGGGGGTCTACACCTGTTTGTACACACACTATACTGTACTACAGGTCTGAGGGGGTCTACACCTGTTTGTACACAACACCTACTGTACTACAGGTCTGAGGGGGGTCTACACCTGTTTGTACACAACACCTACTGTACTACAGGTCTGAGGGGGTCTACACCTGTTTGTACACAACACCTACTGTACTACAGGTCTGAGGGGGTCTACACCTGTTTGTACACAACACCTACTGTACTACAGGTCTGAGGGGGTCTACACCTGTTTGTACACAACACCTACTGTACTACAGGTCTGAGGGGGTCTACAACTGTTTGTACACAACACCTACTGTACTACAGGTCTGAGGGGGGTCTACACCTGTTTGTACACAGACACCTACTGTACTACAGGTCTGAGGGGGTCTACACCTGTTTGTACACAACACACCTACTGTTCTACAGGTCCTGAGGGGGTCTACACCTGTTTGTACACAACACCTACTGTACTACAGGTCTGAGGGGGTCTACACCTGTTTGTACACAACACACCTACTGTACTACAGGTCTGAGGGGGTCTACACCTGTTTGTACACAACACCTACTGTACTACAGGTCTGAGGGGGTCTACACCTGTTTGTACACAACACCTACTGTACTACAGGTCTGAGGGGGTCTACACCTGTTTGTACACAACACCTACTGTACTACAGGTCTGAGGGGGTCTACACCTGTTTGTACACAACACCTACTGTTCTACAGGTCTGAGGGGGTCTACACCTGTTTGTACACAACACCTACTGTACTACAGGTCTGAGGGGGGTCTACACCTGTTTGTACACAACACCTACTGTACTACAGGTCTGAGGGGGTCTACACCTGTTTGTACACAACACACCTACTGTACTACAGGTCTGAGGGGGGTCTACACCTGTTTGTACACAACACCTACTGTACTACAGGTCTGAGGGGGTCTACACCTGTTTGTACACAACACCTACTGTACTACAGGTCTGAGGGGGGTCTACACCTGTTTGTACACAACACCTACTGTACTACAGGTCTGAGGGGGTCTACACCTGTTTCTACACAACACCTACTGTACTACAGGTCTGAGGGGGTCTACACCTGTTTGTACACAACACCTACTGTACTACAGGTCTGAGGGGGTCTACACCTGTTTGTACACAACACCTACTGTACTACAGGTCTGAGGGGGTCTACACCTGTTTGTACACAGACACCTACTGTACTACAGGTCTGAGGGGGTCTACACCTGTTTGTACACAACACCTACTGTACTACAGGTCTGAGGGGGTCTACACCTGTTTGTACACAACACCTACTGTACTACAGGTCTGAGGGGGTCTACACCTCTTTGTACACAACACCTACTGTACTACAGGTCTGAGGGGGTCTACACCTCTTTGTACACAACACCTACTGTACTACAGGTCTGAGGGGGTCTACACCTGTTTGTATACAGACACCTACTGTACTACAGGTCTGAGGGGGTCTACACCTGTTTGTACACAACACACCTACTGTACTACAGGTCTGAGGGGGGTCTACACCTGTTTGTACACAACACCTACTGTACTACAGGTCTGAGGGGGGTCTACACCTGTTTGTACACAACACCTACTGTACTACAGGTCTGAGGGGGTCTACACCTGTTTGTACACAACACCTACTGTACTACAGGTCTGAGGGGGTCTACACCTGTTTGTACACAACACCTACTGTACTACAGGTCTGAGGGGGTCTACACCTGTTTGTACACAACACCTACTGTACTACAGGTCTGAGGGGGTCTACACCTGTTTGTACACAGACACCTACTGTACTACAGGTCTGAGGGGGGTCTACACCTGTTTGTACACAACACCTACTGTACTACAGGTCTGAGGGGGTCTACACCTGTTTGTACACAACACCTACTGTACTACAGGTCTGAGGGGGTCTACACCTGTTTGTACACAACACCTACTGTACTACAGGTCTGAGGGGGGTCTACACCTGTTTGTACACAACACCTACTGTACTACAGGTCTGAGGGGGTCTACACCTGTTTGTACACAACACCTACTGTACTACAGGTCTGAGGGGGGTCTACACCTGTTTGTACACAACACCTACTGTACTACAGGTCTGAGGGGGTCTACACCTGTTTGTACACAACACCTACTGTACTACAGGTCTGAGGGGGTCTACACCTGTTTGTACACAACACCTACTGTACTACAGGTCTGAGGGGGGTCTACACCTGTTTGTACACAACACCTACTGTACTACAGGTCTGAGGGGGTCTACACCTGTTTGTACACAACACACCTACTGTTCTACAGGTCTGAGGGGGTCTACACCTGTTTGTACACAACACCTACTGTACTACAGGTCTGAGGGGGGTCTACACCTGTTTGTACACAACACCTACTGTACTACAGGTCTGAGGGGGTCTACACCTGTTTGTACACAACACCTACTGTACTACAGGTCTGAGGGGGGTCTACACCTGTTTGTACACAACACCTACTGTACTACAGGTCTGAGGGGGTCTACACCTGTTTCTACACAACACCTACTGTACTACAGGTCTGAGGGGGTCTACACCTGTTTGTACACAACACCTACTGTACTACAGGTCTGAGGGGGTCTACACCTGTTTGTACACAACACCTACTGTACTACAGGTCTGAGGGGGTCTACACCTGTTTGTACACAACACATACTGTACTACAGGTCTGAGGGGGTCTACACCTGTTTGTACACAACACCTACTATACTACAGGTCTGAGGGGGTCTACACCTCTTTGTACACAACACCTACTGTACTACAGGTCTGAGGGGGTCTACACCTCTTTGTACACAACACCTACTGTACTACAGGTCTGAGGGGGTCTACACCTGTTTGTATACAGACACCTACTGTACTACAGGTCTGAGGGGGTCTACACCTGTTTGTACACAACACCTACTGTACTACAGGTCTGAGGGGGGTCTACACCTGTTTGTACACAACACCTACTGTACTACAGGTCTGAGGGGGGTCTACACCTGTTTGTACACAACACCTACTGTACTACAGGTCTGAGGGGGTCTACACCTGTTTGTACACAACACCTACTGTACTACAGGTCTGAGGGGGGTCTACACCTGTTTGTACACAACACCTACTGTACTACAGGTCTGAGGGGGTCTACACCTGTTTGTACACAACACCTACTGTACTACAGGTCTGAGGGGGTCTACACCTGTTTGTACACAACACCTACTGTACTACAGGTCTGAGGGGGTCTACACCTGTTTGTACACAACACCTACTGTACTACAGGTCTGAGGGGGTCTACACCTGTTTGTACACAACACCTACTGTACTACAGGTCTGAGGGGGTCTACACCTGTTTGTACACAGACACCTACTGTACTACAGGTCTGAGGGGGGTCTACACCTGTTTGTACACAACACCTACTGTACTACAGGTCTGAGGGGGTCTACACCTGTTTGTACACAACACCTACTGTACTACAGGTCTGAGGGGGTCTACACCTCTTTGTACACAACACCTACTGTACTACAGGTCTGAGGGGGTCTACACCTCTTTGTACACAACACCTACTGTACTACAGGTCTGAGGGGGTCTACACCTCTTTGTACACAACACCTACTGTACTACAGGTCTGAGGGGGTCTACACCTGTTTGTATACAGACACCTACTGTACTACAGGTCTGAGGGGGTCTACACCTGTTTGTACACAACACACCTACTGTACTACAGGTCTGAGGGGGGTCTACACCTGTTTGTACACAACACCTACTGTACTACAGGTCTGAGGGGGGTCTACACCTGTTTGTACACAACACCTACTGTACTACAGGTCTGAGGGGGTCTACACCTGTTTGTACACAACACCTACTGTACTACAGGTCTGAGGGGGTCTACACCTGTTTGTACACAACACCTACTGTACTACAGGTCTGAGGGGGTCTACACCTGTTTGTACACAACACCTACTGTACTACAGGTCTGAGGGGGTCTACACCTGTTTGTACACAGACACCTACTGTACTACAGGTCTGAGGGGGGTCTACACCTGTTTGTACACAACACCTACTGTACTACAGGTCTGAGGGGGTCTACACCTGTTTGTACACAACACCTACTGTACTACAGGTCTGAGGGGGTCTACACCTGTTTGTACACAACACCTACTGTACTACAGGTCTGAGGGGGGTCTACACCTGTTTGTACACAACACCTACTGTACTACAGGTCTGAGGGGGTCTACACCTGTTTGTACACAACACCTACTGTACTACAGGTCTGAGGGGGTCTACACCTGTTTGTACACAGACCCCTACTGTACTACAGGTCTGAGGGGGTCTACACCTGTTTGTACACAGACACCTACTGTACTACAGGTCTGAGGGGGTCTACACCTGTTTGTACACAACACCTACTGTACTACAGGTCTGAGGGGGTCTACACCTGTTTGTACACAACACACCTACTGTACTACAGGTCTGAGGGGGTCTACACCTGTTTGTACACAACACCTACTGTACTACAGGTCTGAGGGGGTCTACACCTGTTTGTACACAACACCTACTGTACTACAGGTCTGAGGGGGTCTACACCTGTTTGTACACAACACCTACTGTACTACAGGTCTGAGGGGGTCTACACCTGTTTGTACACAACACCTACTGTACTACAGGTCTGAGGGGGTCTACACCTGTTTGTACACAACACCTACTGTACTACAGGTCTGAGGGGGTCTACACCTGTTTGTACACAACACCTACTGTACTACAGGTCTGAGGGGGTCTACACCTGTTTGTACACAACACCTACTGTACTACAGGTCTGAGGGGGTCTACACCTGTTTGTACACAACACCTACTGTACTACAGGTCTGAGGGGGTCTACACCTGTTTGTACACAACACCTACTGTACTACAGGTCTGAGGGGGTCTACACCTGTTTGTACACAACACCTACTGTTCTACAGGTCTGGGGGTCTACACCTGTTTGTACACAACACCTACTGTACTACAGGTCTGAGGGGGTCTACACCTGTTTGTACACAACACACCTACTGTACTACAGGTCTGAGGGGGTCTACACCTGTTTGTACACAACACCTACTGTACTACAGGTCTGAGGGGGTCTACACCTGTTTGTACACACACTATACTGTACTACAGGTCTGAGGGGGTCTACACCTGTTTGTACACAACACCTACTGTACTACAGGTCTGAGGGGGTCTACACCTGTTTGTACACACACTATACTGTACTACAGGTCTGAGGGGGTCTACACCTGTTTGTACACAACACCTACTGTACTACAGGTCTGAGGGGGTCTACACCTGTTTTTTTTGTATTTTATTTTTTTATTCTTTTTTAAACAAACATATAAACAAACATGACAACACACGATAAGATATACAAGCATTAATTGTCAGGGCACATCCAATGAGATCACCTTTTGGTTAGTTGTTTTATATAAGATATACCCATAATACCTGTTATCTAAAAAAAAAACCTACACACATATGCTCAGCTCGAACCCCCCCCTCCCGGACCCCACCTTGAGAAGTACCTCCACTATCCCTCGCACCTAACCAGACACTACCATTATAAGCTAGCTTTTATTCTCTCCACCACTTCTAACCACATTGACATTTTGGATTCATTGAGACCCAGAATTCTTGCTGTAGATATTTCATGGTAAATTACATCGAGATATGTAAGAAACCAAACTTTACGGCACATTTTTTCCGGTTGAAACCAGCGTGATGCGATCAGCTTTTTGGCTACTGTGATACCCGATAAAACCAATCTCTTTAGCTGTGGATTCACTGCAAACTCAAAAACATCATTCAACAGCAATACCGAGGGGTGTACAGGTATATTCCAAGATACGAGTTTTGATATTTGTTGGGTCACATCTTTCCAGAATGCCTTAACTGGTGAGCAGTCCCAATACATGTGCATAAATGTCCCTTCGTCCCCATTTGTACATTGGGTGCATTTGGAATCTTGTTTGAGCCCCATTCGGCACAGTCTTATAGGAGTCAAGTATGTCCTGTGAATATAGTTAAGATTGATTTGTTGATGATCCGGGTTCCTTGATGTAAGTCGGACATTTGCCCAGGCTCCTTGCCAATCAAAGTCATTTTCCAGGTCTGGTATATCCCTCCTCCAGACAGAGTCAAGTTGGAGGGTTTCATACGAGGACGTTAGTAATTGATGATAAAATTCTGAAACAAAACCTCTCGATGTCTCTCTTGAGTAGAAGAATTTGTGGTATCTGTGGTGTTCAATTGGTCTGTCTAATGGAACACCGTGAGACTTCAAACATAGCTCTAACTGTTTGTGAAAAAGCCATGTGGACTTGGTGAGATAAAATTTTTTGCGTATTTCTTTATCACTACAAAAACCCTGTTTGTTAAAAACATCCCCTAATGAGTGTATGCCTTGCTCTTCCCATATAGGGAATCTTATAGGTCGTTTTCCAATTAAGAGAGCATTGTTATTGAATAAGGGAGTATGATTGTGCCATTCTTGTGGGTTAGGATTTTTTTTTTGTGATTCACGCCATATCCGGATCGCATGAGTAATTATGGGGCCAAATTTTCGTTCACAGTGCTTGATTGGTAGTTTAGTGTATGCTATGTCCTTCAGTCTATGTGGGGCTACTATGTTTTCTTCTATTTTTCTCCAAGATGCTAATGCTTGGGAGTCAAACCATGTTGTCAATGGACTTAATGAGTACGCCTTAAAATATAGGAAAAAATCTGGAAATGCCATGCCACCATCTGCTTTATTTCTCTGTGCGGTGGATCTTTTTATACGTGGTGGTTTGTTATTCCAAATAAATGTGTATGTGGAGGAGTGTAATCTTTTCCAGTAACCCTCTGGAGGGGGTAACGGTAGCATTGAACAGAAGAAGTTGATTTTAGGTAGTACATCCATCTTAACTATTGATATCCGTGCTTGTACTGTGTTCTTAAGTTTTGCCCATCTATCAAGGTCGTCTTTGATTTTGTTTTGGATTTTTGTGTAGTTGTGCTTCACCGTTTGTCTTATGGTAGGGAATATTTCCACTCCCAAGCATCTGAAATGTTTTACCATCGGTATCTGTCCTGGGAGGGTTGTATCTTTTTTTGCAGGGGTGTTAAGTGGAAGGAAAGCCGACTTCGGCCAATTTATCTTAAATCCCGATAAATCACCAAAGTCCTCAATCAACTTGAGCAGATGAGGCAATGTGGTGTTGGGGTTTTTCATGAACAATATTACATCGTCCGCATATAAACAAATTTTTTGTTGTGTGCCCTTGATTACGATAGGTTCTATGGATTGGGATTGTCTTATATATTGTGCTAAAGGCTCTAATGATAGATTGAACAGTCCGGGACTAAGAGGACAACCCTGTCTGGCAGAGCGTGATACCGGAAATATTTCAGAGATGATTGTGCCTGTTGTAATCATGGCCGATGGGTCTTTGTATAATACTTTAATCATATCGATGAATCCTTTTCCTAACCCCATCCTTTCTAGCACTGCCCACAGATACGACCATTCCAGCCTGTCAAAGGCCTTCATAGCATCCAGGGACAGCATCGCCTTAGGTATGGTGTCCTCCTTGTCGGCATCAAGTACGTGCAGTATACGTCTTATGTTCTCAGTGATCAGGCGGCCTCCTATGAAGCCAGTTTGGTCCGGGTGAACTAAAGACGTCATATGCTTTTGTAATCTGATGGCTAATACCTTAGAGTACAGTTTGATATCTGTTCCGAGGAGGCTTACAGGTCTATAACTACCGCACTCGTTGGGGTCTTTGTCTTTTTTAAGGAGGACTGTTATGAGTGCAATATTGTCAATTTTATGGAAGTTCCCCTCCTTGACTGAGTATAAGATCATATTTAGTAATAAGGGGCCAATTATGTCCCAACAAGAAAGGTACATTTCTGATGGGAAACCGTCTCTTCCTGGAGCCTTACCACTTTTCATTGCGGTTATGGCCTTCTTGAGTTCCTCTAGTGTGATCGGTATTTCTAACTGTTTAGCGTCATCCTCTGAAAGTTTAGGGAGAATAATTTGATTAAGAAATGTGTCCATTTTGTTTTGATCGAAGGTCATTTCTGATTTATATAAATCGGAGTAGAATACTTTGAATGTATCGTTTATTTTTACAGGATCTGTTACAAGTACTTGTTGTGCTCTAATGGTAGTTATATCTGCAAATGTTGCATTAATTCTTAATCGCATGGCTAATAGGTGGCTGGGTTTGGAACCATGGGAGTACTGCTGTTGTCTTGTGCTGCGTATTTGTATTTCCGATTGTTGTCTGTATATGTCATTGATCTCTATTTTTAGTACGTTAACTTGATTTTCTAGTCGAGTTGAGTTGTTGTATTTCAGAGAATTAAATAACGTTGAGTAAAGCGTTTCCAGCTCATCCAGTTTTGTGCTTTGATTCTTGCGCATTTTGGAGGAAAAGCTATCCGTGAAGTCTTTGATCATTCCCTTTACCGACATCCATATTATTCTGGGGTCTTGCACCGAGTTTGCATTCTCCCGTTGGAATACTATAAGAGCTTCTTTGAGTTGTGTAATGAATTCCTTGTTGTTAAGCAGCAACGAGTTAAATCGCCATCTTGGGGCTCGGGAGGATAGTATACCAAATGTACCTTTAAGGAGTAAATAACAGTGATCTGATAGTGCGTTGGGTATCATTTCCACTTCATAATTATCAAATAGTCTCTGTGATGCAAAGACATAATCTATTCTGGATAGTGTCTTATGTCTCGCAGATCGACAAGAGTACTTTCGGGTCGTGGGATTAAGTAACCGCCATAAGTCCTTTACACCTGTAATCTTTGACCAATCCTTTAATGCCTTCGATGAATTCTTTTGTTCGCTGGAAAAGGCGAGGTAAGATTTGTCTATCCTTGGGTTCCAGATGGCATTAAAATCCGCTCCTATTATAAATGAGTAATCGGGAATGTCTAACATTGCATTGGTTAGTGTAGTGAAGAAATCTTCTTCGTACAAATTTGGGGCGTATACCGCTATCAACGCTATTTTCCTGTTCTTATGTTCAATCTTAGCTATAGTTATCCGACCTTCTACATCAGACCATACTCCCTTTAGTACAATATTCAACTTACGTTTAACGACTATTGCTACACCCCGAGTTCTCGTACCAATAGAGGAGTGACTGATATTATGGTATATGTTGTCCGCTAATTTACCTATGTCTTTCCCTAGAATGTGTGTTTCGCTTAGCAGAGCAATGTCCACATGTTCTTTTTTCATCAGTGTGAGCACGCTTTTGCGTTTGAGTTGGTTATTTATTCCCCCGGTGTTCCATATCATTATATTCAAACTAGCCATAATCTATACATGTTGCATTGTAATTTTTGGTAATGCTTCTAGAGTGCGAGGCAATAATAGATATACATCCCACTAGTGAGGTCCCGTTGAGAGCCGAGCTTAAAAACATACATATATACAAATAAAAATCCCCTACCCTTCCCTCCCACCGAGAGTCGTACAGGATTGTGTTCCATGAACACAACCTTTGCGTATGACTCTCTCCCTTGCACCACCGGATATCCCAGAATGATCCAATTATCCTTAACATTCCTATGTATACCATAGGATCTAACACTCTAAATTCTACCATAAGTAGAATGTCGACTGTGGCTTGGCCACTTACCCGTAAAAAATAAATAAATAAAAATTTAAATGAGATAAACTAAAAATAAAGACCAAAAATAAGCTTCAATTGTCATGCCTTAATCACTTACATTTTATATGAACTTGTAATTTATAGTAATTTATAGTAACCCATGAATAATATGAAGGTATTGAACTGAAGAGAGAGCCTCAATAAATCAGCGGATAAAAAAAAAAAAAAAAAAAAAACAAGTAAAAGGAAGAGAACATTAACTTAGATCTTAAAAGAGCATTGCTATGCTTAAACATCTAAAGTATCTACACCTGTTTGTACACAACACACCTACTGTACTACAGGTCTGAGGGGGTCTACACCTGTTTGTACACAACACCTACTGTACTACAGGTCTGAGGGGGTCTACACCTGTTTGTACACAACACCTACTGTACTACAGGTCTGAGGGGGTCTACACCTGTTTGTACACAACACCTACTGTACTACAGGTCTGAGGGGGTCTACACCTGTTTGTACACAACACCTACTGTACTACAGGTCTGAGGGGGTCTACACCTGTTTGTACAAAACACCTACTGTACTACAGGTCTGAGGGGGTCTACACCTGTTTGTACACAACACACCTACTGTACTACAGGTCTGAGGGGGTCTACACCTGTTTGTACACAACACCTACTGTACTACAGGTCTGAGGGGGTCTACACCTGTTTGTACACAACACCTACTGTACTACAGGTCTGAGGGGGTCTACACCTGTTTGTACACAACACCTACTGTACTACAGGTCTGAGGGGGTCTACACCTGTTTGTACACAACACCTACTGTACTACAGGTCTGAGGGGGTCTACACCTGTTTGTACACAACACACCTACTGTACTACAGGTCTGAGGGGGTCTACACCTGTTTGTACACAACACATACTGTACTACAGGTCTGAGGGGGTCTACACCTGTTTGTACACAACACCTACTGTACTACAGGTCTGAGGGGGTCTACACCTGTTTGTACACAACACCTACTGTACTACAGGTCTGAGGGGGTCTACACCTGTTTGTACACAACACCTACTGTACTACAGGTCTGAGGGGGGTCTACACCTGTTTGTACACAACACCTACTGTACTACAGGTCTGAGGGGGTCTACACCTGTTTGTACACAACACCTACTGTACTACAGGTCTGAGGGGGTCTACACCTGTTTGTACACAACACCTACTGTACTACAGGTCTGAGGGGGTCTACACCTGTTTGTACACAACACCTACTGTACTACAGGTCTGAGGGGGTCTACACCTGTTTGTACAAAACACCTACTGTACTACAGGTCTGAGGGGGTCTACACCTGTTTGTACACAACACACCTACTGTACTACAGGTCTGAGGGGGTCTACACCTGTTTGTACACAACACCTACTGTACTACAGGTCTGAGGGGGTCTACACCTGTTTGTACACAACACCTACTGTACTACAGGTCTGAGGGGGTCTACACCTGTTTGTACACAACACCTACTGTACTACAGGTCTGAGGGGGTCTACACCTGTTTGTACACAACACCTACTGTACTACAGGTCTGAGGGGGTCTACACCTGTTTGTACACAACACACCTACTGTACTACAGGTCTGAGGGGGTCTACACCTGTTTGTACACAACACATACTGTACTACAGGTCTGAGGGGGTCTACACCTGTTTGTACACAGACACCTACTGTACTACAGGTCTGAGGGGGTCTACACCTGTTTGTACACAGACACCTACTGTACTACAGGTCTGAGGGGGTCTACACCTGTTTGTACACAGACACCTACTGTACTACAGGTCTGAGGGGGTCTACACCTGTTTGTACACAACACCTACTGTACTACAGGTCTGAGGGGGTCTACACCTGTTTGTACACAACACACCTACTGTACTACAGGTCTGAGGGGGGTCTACACCTGTTTGTACACAACACCTACTGTACTACAGGTCTGAGGGGGTCTACACCTGTTTGTACACAACACACCTACTGTACTACAGGTCTGAGGGGGTCTACACCTGTTTGTACACAACACCTACTGTACTACAGGTCTGAGGGGGTCTACACCTGTTTGTACACAGACCCCTACTGTACTACAGGTCTGAGGGGGTCTACACCTGTTTGTACACAACACCTACTGTACTACAGGTCTGAGGGGGTCTACACCTGTTTGTACACAACACCTACTGTACTACAGGTCTGAGGGGGTCTACACCTGTTTGTACACAGACCCATACTGTACTACAGGTCTGAGGGGGTCTACACCTGTTTGTACACAACACCTACTGTACTACAGGTCTGAGGGGGTCTACACCTGTTTGTACACAGACACCTACTGTACTACAGGTCTGAGGGGGTCTACACCTGTTTGTACACAACACCTACTGTACTACAGGTCTGAGGGGGTCTACACCTGTTTGTACACAACACCTACTGTACTACAGGTCTGAGGGGGGTCTACACCTGTTTGTACACAGACACCTACTGTACTACAGGTATGAGGGGGTCTACACCTGTTTGTACACAACACACCTACTGTACTACAGGTCTGAGGGGGGTCTACACCTGTTTGTACACAACACCTACTGTACTACAGGTCTGAGGGGGTCTACACCTGTTTGTACACAACACCTACTGTACTACAGGTCTGAGGGGGTCTACACCTGTTTGTACACAACACACCTACTGTACTACAGGTCTGAGGGGGTCTACACCTGTTTGTACACAGACACCTACTGTACTACAGGTCTGAGGGGGTCTACACCTGTTTGTACACAACACCTACTGTACTACAGGTCTGAGGGGGGTCTACACCTGTTTGTACACAACACCTACTGTACTACAGGTCTGAGGGGGTCTACACCTGTTTGTACACAGACACCTACTGTACTACAGGTCTGAGGGGGTCTACACCTGTTTGTACACAACACCTACTGTACTACAGGTCTGAGGGGGTCTACACCTGTTTGTACACAACACACCTACTGTACTACAGGTCTGAGGGGGTCTACACCTGTTTGTACACAACACCTACTGTACTACAGGTCTGAGGGGGTCTACACCTGTTTGTACACAACACCTACTGTACTACAGGTCTGACGGGGTCTACACCTGTTTGTACACAGACACCTACTGTACTACATGTCTGAGGGGGTCTACACCTGTTTGTACACAACACCTACTGTACTACAGGTCTGAGGGGGTCTACACCTGTTTGTACACAACACCTACTGTACTACAGGTCTGAGGGGGTCTACACCTGTTTGTACACAACACCTACTGTACTACAGGTCTGAGGGGGTCTACACCTGTTTGTACACAACACCTACTGTACTACAGGTCTGAGGGGGGTCTACACCTGTTTGTACACAACACCTACTGGACTACAGGTCTGAGGGGGTCTACACCTGTTTGTACACAACACCTACTGTACTACAGGTCTGAGGGGGTCTACACCTGTTTGTACACAACACCTACTGTACTACAGGTCTGAGGGAGGTCTACACCTGTTTGTACACAGACACCTACTGTACTACAGGTCTGAGGGGGTCTACACCTGTTTGTACACAGACACCTACTGTACTACAGGTCTGAGGGGGTCTACACCTGTTTGTACACAACACCTACTGTACTACAGGTCTGAGGGGGTCTACACCTGTTTGTACACAACACCTACTGTACTACAGGTCTGAGGGGGTCTACACCTGTTTGTACACAACACACCTACTGTACTACAGGTCTGAGGGGGGTCTACACCTGTTTGTACACAACACCTACTGTACTACAGGTCTGAGGGGGTCTACACCTATTTGTACACAACACCTACTGTACTACAGGTCTGAGGGGGGTCTACACCTGTTTGTACACACACTATACTGTACTACAGGTCTGAGGGGGTCTACACCTGTTTGTACACAACACCTACTGTACATACACACACACACCTACTGTACTACAAACTGACAAATACAACTTTACTCACACTGCAATACACCTCACGTTTATGTGGACCACCAAATAACACACACACGCACACACACACACACACACGCACGCGCATGCACGCACACACACACACACACACACACACACAGACACACACACACACACACAGACACACACACACACACAGACACACACGCGCACGCATGCACGCACACAGGCACGTGCACACATAGAGGCCAAGGGGTGCTTGAGCACCTGCCTTTTTGAGCCTCATAAAAAAGTGCCCTTTTTTTTTATATATTAAACAATACAGAATATACAGCACTTCTTGGGGTCTGTAGGGTAAGCACTTATTCCCTCCCCCCTGAACATTTATGGAGATGTATGGGCCTTTTAAGTCAGTGATAAAAGTGTCTTTCAAGGATAAGTGAGCTCCTGCACTGATTATTGTAGTTCAATATTCAATATTTGATTACCAAAACCCCCCAAAAAGCATAAAAAGGGGGCCCCCCGCCCGCGCGCTGCGCGCGCTCGGTTAGTATATACGCACAAGTGTAGTGCCCTTTTCAGCCTTTGAGCACCTGCCCCTCTAAAGTCCTGTGCACGTCCCTGCACGCACACACACACACACACACACACACACACAGACACACACACACACGCACCCACACAGACACACACACACACACAAAGTTGTTAGACCTAAGTCCGTTAGTCAGGACCGCCGACATCCGCAAGTTGTAAAGAACCTTGACCCAGTCAATAAAAGTGTCTCCTAAGCCAAATTCAGCGAGGGTTAGAAACAAATACGGCCATTCTACACGGTCGAATGCCTTCTCCGCGTTGAGAGATAGAACCACCGCGGGGTGGTCTGTCTCACGAGTCATTTGGATGATATTAAGGAGCCATCTCATGTTGTCGGTAGAGTTCCTACCCTTAATAAAACCAGTCTGATCTTCTGATGATGGCGCGACCCCGGTCAGTCGCCTTTGGTTTAGCTCCGCGACGATTGTGCACATTTTTAGCTATTATGTTTGTTTTTTCTACTTTTTTTATTAAAACATCACTGGCGGGTATGTCATACGACCGCCAGACACTTATGGACCTAAACTCCGGACTCAAAGAGGAGTTGGGAGACACTTTATGCCCAGAATGGCTAACAGAAATCAAGCAGGAGAACGGCAACAAAGGAAACGGCAGAAAGAGGCATAGAGGAAGACGAGGAGGTATCAGACTTAGATTAAAAAGATCTGCTTACCGTCCAGCAATTCCATCCATCTTTCTGGCGAATGCACGTTCGTTGGAGGGAAGGATGCACGACTTGAGAGCGAGGGTCCGATTCCAACGGGAGATGAGAGACGTTAACATCATGTGTTTCACGGAGACATGGCTCAAGCCAGCGACGCCGGACAACAGCGTCTCTCCATCGGACAACTTCACCGTCCTGAGAGCAGATCGCACGGCAGCCTCTGGGAAGAGCATCGGAGGTGGGGTCTGCATCCTCACGAACAATCTCTGGGTTAATCCCAAAGAAGTACATGTCCTCTCAAGTTCATGCTCCCCAGATATGGAACATCTCCAAATCCTGTGCCGTCCGTACCACCTACCCCGTGAGTTTACCGCGGTCATTATGTCTGTCGTATATATCCACCCACAGGCAAATACTGGCAAAGCGCTGGTGGAATTACACGACCACCTCAACAAACAACAGATCAAGCATCCGGAAGCCGCGATGATAGTGGCTGGTGACTTCAACCAGGCAAATCTGAAAAAAGTGATGCCGTCCTTTTTTCAGCACATCGCCTGCTCCACAAGAGGGGGAAACACACTCGACCACTGTTACACCCCGTTCAGAGCCGGCTACAAGGCTGTAGCGGCTCCGCCACTGATGGGTGCTGCAAGTGCGAGCGATCACGACTCCATTTTTTTAATCCCTGCATACAAACAAAGATCGCGTGACGTCGTCGTGTCACGTGAGACAAAAAAGTGGTCTGACGAATCAGAGGCCACGCTCCGTGATGCGTTCGAGGACACAGACTGGGACATGTTTAAAGGAAGCGCCAGTGACGTCAGCGAGTACGCTGATACCGTTGTGAGTTACATAACAACAGTAGCAGACGGTATTGTCCTCACAAAGAAGGCGCGGGTTTTCCCAAACCAGAAACCTTGGGTGGACAGCACTATAAGAGCAGCCCTGAACTCACGCACCACGGCTTATAACCTGGGCAGAGAGTCAGGAAATATGGAAGAGTACAAGGCTTCAGTCTACACTCTGCGCAAGGCTGTTAAACTTGCTAAGAGGACATATGCTGAGAAACTGGAGACACAAATGGCACAAAACGACACAAGAGGCTTGTGGAGGGGACTGAAGACAATAACTGACTACAAAGTCAGCGCCCCCTCAATGGGGAGCGACGACGCCTCTCTCGCGGACAAACTCAACTCCTTCTACGCTCGGTTCGGTGTAGACAGTGTCGCCGCTAGCCCTCTGGCTAGTGACGTCACTGGCGCACCGGCTGTTGTGGAACACAGTGTTCTCGTTGTCGGAACACAGTGTGAGAAGAGCATTTATGCAGGTGAACACCAGGAAGGCTGCTGGTCCAGATGGTATAACAGGACACATACTTAAGTCCTGTGCAAACCAGCTTGCCCCGGTGTTCACCGCCATATTTAATCAATCCCTGGCGGAGTCAGTAGTCCCTGCCTGCTTCAAGATGTCTACCATCATCCCTGTACCGAAGAAACCCTCCCCAACATGTCCAAATGACTACAGACCGGTGGCACTCACCTCTGTGGTCATGAAATGTTTCGAGAGGCTGGTCAAGGACCACATTTGTGCCTCCCTCCCCAGTGATATGGACCCTATGCAATTTGCATACAGGACAAACAGGTCCACTGACGACGCGGTCTCCCAGGTACTGCACAGCACTCTCTCCCACCTTGACCGTCAGAAGGGGGGCTATGTGAGACTGTTGTTCATTGACTACAGCTCAGCGTTCAACACCATAGTCCCCACCAGACTGGTGGACAAGCTGATCGAGCTAGGTCTGAGCTCCGCCCTGAGCGCCTGGGTACTGGACTTTCTGAGTGAAAGACCCCAGGCGGTCAGGGTGGGGGGTCAGACCTCCAACACCATCACCCTGAGCATCGGGTCCCCCCAGGGCTGTGTTCTAAGCCCCCTGCTGTACTCACTCTACACACACGATTGTGTGGCCAAGTTCAGCTCCAACTCCATAGTGAAGTTCGCAGACGACACGGTGGTGGTGGGGCTGATCTCGGACAACGACGAGAAGGCCTACCGGGAGGAGGTTGAGGTACTGGAACGTTGGTGCCAGGACAACAGCCTGCTCCTGAACATTGGTAAAACCAAGGAGCTGATTGTGGATTATAGGAGAGGACAGCAGGAGACACACACACCACTGATGATTAACGGGGCTACCGTGGACAGGGTGAGCAGCTTCAAGTACCTGGGGGTCCACATCTCAGAGGATCTGACATGGTCAACACACATAGACACAGTAGTAAAGAAAGCGAAGCAGCGCCTCTACCACCTGAGACAGTTAAGGAAGTTCAGAGTATCGGGGAAGATACTCCAGTCCTTCTACTCAGGAGCTGTAGAGAGCATCTTGACCGGAAACATCACTGCCTGGTATGGGAACAGCACGGCACAGGACAAGAAGGCCCTACAGAGAGTGGTGCGCTCAGCCGAGCGTACCACGGGTATTGCGCTACCTCCCCTGCAGGCTCTATACAACAAGAGGTGCAAATCCAGAGCCTGCAGGATAATGAAAGACCCCCACCACCCCAATAACAGCCTGTTCCAGCTGCTGAGGTCAGGCAGACGCCTGCGAACCCCAGCTACTAGGACGGAGAGGCTTAGGCTAAGCTTCTTCCCCCAGGCCATCAGAGCCTTGAACAATGAACATTGAGAGACACAGAAACTGAACTATCCACACACAAGCACACACAAGCACATACACGACACGCACGCTGAGCACGCTCACACACTAGCAGCCACTTTAACACTCATGCCGCACACACGCACACTTATGGCCAGAGGAAAGGCCACTTTAAATTAGTATAGCATCAGGAACAGTGTATTGCACTACTAAAGCTACCTAGCATGTCCTATATGCTCTGTAAATACTATGTACAGATACCGAGATGGCACACCATGTACCTGTTTATTGCACTGTTGTTGTTATTGGATTCTATTAATATGTTGTACCACTGTATTTTTATTGGATTCTATTATATGTTGTACCACTGTATTGCACATCGTCGCGGGCAAGACCAGCCGCATTTCACTGTATACCTGTATGCCGTGACAATTAAAACTCTTGACTTGACTTGACTTGACTTGACTATACTGTACTTCTCCTGTAGAAAGATACTATACTGTACTTCTACTGTAAACAGATACTATACTGAAAAACACCTACGTAAGAATGCTCTTTGTCGACTATAGCTCTGCCTTCAACACTATACTCCCCTGTAAACTCATCAGTAAACTCCAAACCCTGGGTCTGTGTAATATACTGTGTAACTGGGTGCTGGACTTCCACATAAGCCGCCAGGCTGGGCAACTACACCTCGTCCACCCTGTCTCTCAGCACCGGCGACCCGCTGGGTTGCGTACTCAGCCCATTACTGTACACCCTGCTCACACATGACTGTTCCCCCTCCTACCCCTCCAATTACATCATCAAGTTTGCAGACAATACCACAGTTGTGGGTCTCATAACAAACAACAATGAGTCTGCCTACAGGAGGGAGGTGGAAGACCTTACAGCCTGGTGTGACAGCAACAACCTGGTGCTCAACATAAAGAAAACAAGAGAGATCATAGTGGATTTTAGAAGATCAAGGCCTGACCACTCCCCTCTGCTCATCAACAACGAGGTAGTGGAGAGGGTCACTGAGTTCAAGTTCCTGGGTCTCAGTGTGAGTGAGACCCTGTCCTGGAGCACCAACACCGCCTCAGTGATCGGAAAAGCTCAGCAACGCCTATACTACCTAAGGAAGCTGAAGCAGGCTGGCCTGCCACAAAATCTCCTTGTCAACTTTTATCATTGTGCGGTTGAGAGTGTGCTGACCTACGGTGTGTCTGTGTGGTTCTCCAGCTGCACAAAGGCAGAGCAAGAGGCTCTACAGAGGGTGATGAAGGCGGCAGGCAGGATCGTCGGGATTCCTCTACCAAACATCACCTCCGTCTTAACCTCCCGCTGCCTCGACCGCTCCAAGTGTATCATCAAGCACCAGTCTCACCCAGCAGCACATCACCTCTTTCAGCTCCTTCTCTCAGGGAGGAGATACCGGTCCATACATGTCAAGAGTTCAAGATTTATGAACAGCTTTTTCCCCCAAGCAGTCAGACTGTTAAACTCTCATTGACTGTCCCCTCACGTGCACATGCACTTTACCCGGACTTGATAATCACTATGTTACCGCTCATCATGCACCTTATTATTTAAAATATTCTGTACAGTGTTATGTGTTACATGTATGTATATTGTACTACGGTCTTTGGGAGCTCCCCTGAAATTTCGTTGTATACTTGTGTGCAATGACAATTAAAAGTCTATTCTAGTCTATTCTACTATGAAAATATACTATACTTCTACTGTGAAAAGACCTTATGCTTCTGTGAAAATACCGTATACTATACCTCTACTGTAAACAGATATTATACTGTACGTCTACTGTAAACAACATATTATACTTCTACTGTGCTAAGACCCTATACTTCTACAGTGAAAATATATTAGTACACAGGACAGAATGTTGCTTACTGTTTACTCATCAGATATCTCTATATTCTGCATCCCACAGAAACCTCTTCACTCTAATGGAGTGGAGCGACTCAGAGAAACCAGTCTACAGTATCCCTGGGGTGTCCACGGCTATGATGCAGCTCATCATAGAGTACGCCTACACACACGTTGTGCCGGTGACAGCAGAGAACGTGGAAGAGCTTCTGGTGGCTGCAGACCAGCTTCTCGTCACTGGCATAGTAGGAGCGTGCTCTAACTTCCAAGAGGGCCAGCTGTCTCTGGAAAACTGTGTCGGCATCTGGAGGTTTGCGGACATCTACTGCTGCCCTGACCTGAAGCGCAAGGCCCATCTCTTCATCGTGTGCCACTTTGAGGAGATGCTGCGTGTCTCACAGGAGTTTGTGGAGCTGTCCCTGCAGCAACTGGTGGACATCATCGAGAGGGATGACCTGAACGTGAAGAGCGAGGAGACGGTGTTCGAGGCCGTCCTCCGTTGGATCGACCACTCCCGTGAGGAGCGTAAAACACACATCCCTTTGCTGCTGCCCAAGGTAACTAATTGTATCACTGTATATCTGTATGTCATGTATGTGATACATGTCTTGATCAATAAAAAGTGGGGGACCCTGATGTAAACAAGACGGAAGTCTTTTTCTGGTCTGCATCCTCTAGGGCTGACCTTCGAATTTTCTTTTTTATTTCGAAGCTTCGGGGCAGAGATTCGATTTTAATTCGAAGCTTCGAAATTATAAAAAAAAAATTTAAATACTTTTTTTTAAATATATACATTTTTGGGACTTGTACAGCACTTTGTTCAACTTTGTCAGTGCTGTAAAGTTTAAACCTTTTTAAATCTTAGACAAACGAAACACTTTGCTTTCATGAAATATTTTAAGCCATCATTTGAGGCTTTATAAAAGCAGCACAATGAACACAAATCTGTCAGTGCCGAGTCCGACTTCATCTTAAATAACAAACAGCATTGCTTGTTGTAATTAACAAAGAGAGGCAGAGTTGATTTTGCACACAAAAAAAAGAAAAAAAATATTCATATTTTTTTTTCTTTTTTTAATAGTCAAATTTTATTTTCATATTCGAATCCCATGCCCATCGAACGAAGCTTCGAAGTATTTAAGACAGCCCTAGCATCCTCATTACAATTGTTTGTATTGAGCCATACTGTATTCTACCCATTCTGCAATCTGTTAATAAAGTTTTCAATCAATCAATCAATCAATCAATCAATACAGTGGTTCTCAAACATTTGGGTCCAAACTGTTCCCTAGAAACAGAATTCCAGTGAAACCGTCTACAACCGCTGTCTAAGTTGTACCCGCCGTCTGCTTGTCTCTTCCCAGGTTCGCATGGGCTTGATGAGGCCTGACTACTTCCTGAACAACGTCCAGAACAACCCTGTGGTGAGGGACAGCCACGACTGCAGGCCGCTCATCCTCAGCGTC
The DNA here is from genome assembly GCF_963971535.1 of Notolepis coatsorum. NCBI lineage: Eukaryota > Metazoa > Chordata > Actinopteri > Aulopiformes > Paralepididae > Notolepis > Notolepis coatsorum. Next base: position 19,086,813 of record NC_140170.1, on the reverse strand, counting down.
CTGAACCCCCCTGGCTCCAACAGGCTCCCAAACCCCCTGACCCGCCCACGCCTGCCCCAGGAGGTCCTATTGGCCATCGGAGCCCGGAGTGATGGCAGTATTGTCATGGAGGCTTACGATATCCGAGCCGGTGGATGGATGGACGGGAGCGTAGAGGCAGAGAGTCCCCGGGTCTTCCACCACGGCACCGCTTATCTCCACGGTCTGGTCTACTTTGTCGGCGGCCAGGACAGCCGCGGAGAGCGACTCAGCAGTGTGTGCAGGTTCAACCCCGTCACTCGCAGCTGGCTGCAGGCGGCTCCCATGCAGTCACGCCGCTGTTACGTCAGCGTGGTCGCGTTGGACGGCTGTATCTACGCCATGGGAGGGCACGAGGGACACGTGGAACTGAACACCGCAGAGTGCTACCAGCCTGAAACCAACCAGTGGACACTGATCTCACCCATGCTGGAGCACAGGCCAGCACATGCCGGCGCAGCAGCCCTCCAGGGTAAGGTGGGTATCATTCAGAATCAGAAATGTCTTCATCAAGTCAGCTGCACATACAAGGATTTTGTCTTGGTCCTTTGGTCCATCAACATTAACAGACAAGACAATTAAAGTACAATGAAATAAAATGGAATATATAAACTAAATTAGAATATTCTTTCTTATTACAGGTTTCCATCTGTGGTGGCTGTGACTGGACGGAGTATCTGTTCACAGCTGAGTGCTACAGCCCAGACACCGACCAGTGGACTCTGATCGCCCCCATGAGCAGCAGGCGTGCCGGAGTGGGAGTCGCTGCGTACGGAGGACAAGTCTATGCGGTAGGTGCACACGGAGACAAATGCTTTATACTAGATATTTATATAGATATGTATCATTTGACTTGCAATGCTGCTGTGATGCCCTCATTTCCCTAAGTGGATTAATAACGTGTCTGCCTGCCTTAACCACATACTAAAACATTCCTCTCATGTGTCCTGTCCTCAGGTGGGAGGATTTGACGATGAAAACTTCCTGCGTAGCGCGGAAGCCTACAGCCCCTTGACTGACTCCTGGAGCGCCCTGCCCGACATGCTCACCCCCCGCAGCCAGTTTGGCATCGGGGTGCTGGACGACCTGCTCTTCGTGGTCGGAGGCTCCAATGGCTTCAGCACCACCCTCTCCAACGTGGAGCGCTACGACCAGAGCAGCGACAGGTGGACTGTAGCCGAGGACATGAAGATCCCGCGCTGGGGCCTAAGCTGCAGCATAATGCATGGCCTGCCTAACATGAGCCAGTACGCTGCTCCCCGTGGCTCCCTGCAGTGACCCCTGGTGGAGGAGGAGGAGGAGGAGGAGGGGAGGGAGGAGGAGGAGGATGAGGAGAATGAGGAGGAGGAGGAGGGGAGGAAGAGGAGGAGGAGAATTAGGAAGAGGAGGAGGAGGGGAAGGAGGCAAGAGGAGAATGAGGAGGAGGAGGAGGAGGGGGAGGAGGAGGAGGAGGAGGAGGA